>NW_023459344.1:0-62755 GCF_013731165.1 Rhagoletis pomonella | reverse complement strand
CGTAACGAAATATTTGAATGCTTGTGTAGGGTATACTAAAAAAAAAATGTAAATCACTTACACAATTGCGCAAATTGTTGCATATGGATTACCAACAATTACTCCCCTTTCCACTACCACAACGGACCTACGCAAAATCTGCGCGCATTGTGTAGCGTTCATGGAAATAAAATTGAAAAAAAAAAATAAAAAATCAATGAAAGCATTTCAAAAGTGGCGCAATATGGCCCAGCATTATTGTGGCTGCAGCCCGTTGAAATTTTGTTGATTGCATTTGTAATGGTTCTGTAAAGCGCATACATATGTATGTACATATGTATATTAGTAGCGCGTCACATTTTACATAGCAGCCATGCGCCTAAATGCACTACTACTCTTTCCTTCGTTAAATGCTGCATTGCCACTGTTACCGATTAATTTGCCGCTGGTGGACGCAGCTGTTAAATTTTGTGCAATTGATGCTTTTTAGCAATTATAAAAGGCTAGAATGCATTTCACTTAGCATTGTAATTAAACAAAATTACATTCATAAATACTCCATCGCACTTTGTTTTTAAGCAAATTGCATGCTTTTAATTGTGACCAAAATTTCCAAAATGTTTTTAAAATTTATAGGAAAGGCCATTTGCATGCAAAAGATATGTATTCTACAAAAGTGTATTAACTGAGAATTTGTCATTTATGATAATGCTAGCGAACCCGCAGTGGCGTTTAAACACCCAAAATTTAATTTCAAAAATCTAAAAAATATTCCAAATGTTGAGTCCGAGTTATAGGCGATCCAAGTGCCATATTTCATCTAAATTTGAGTAAAGAGAGGTCTCGCTTAGTGCAGGTTTTTGTATTACATCAAATTTCACACCATCCTTTAACGATAAAAAACTTCTTAATTTAAGATATAGCACATCTACAGGTTAAGGTGTTTAATTTGACGGCTCATTTTTGAAATTCGAAATAACGACGCAAATCGAATGACTATCACAAAAAATGCTTTCTCGTATAATATACATATATATTTAGTTTGATCGATATAACTTTTCGAAAAGGTTGCCAGCCTAATTAAGGATATTTTTAAACTAAGGCCTCCTCTTTCGATTGACACACATATCCTTATGTTTCATACAGCTTGTGTTTATGTTAACTAAGTTCGCCTTTTCAAACAGGTCGAAGTCCTTTTCAAAGTATGTCTTCTCAATCTAAATTCTTCTTTCTTTCAATTTTCCAAATACCTCGACTCCATCGCAACCCAGCGGGTCCATTTTAATCAAAAGAATTTTTCATCATGCAGGTGCATAGCTCACATTTTAGATTTGAACGAAATCGGTTAATAAATACGACTTTCATAAATTACTCTACTCCAGCGCCACGTGGCGCCACGTTTTCTAGTAGCCTATAATACGCAAGGTGTAACCTCCGACAATTTGATTAAACTCGATCCAGTGGTTTTTGAGTTTAGTCCGAACAACGAAATCGGCGATCATTATATATATATACAAGTACGTATGTAGACAGCATGGTCTATAACGAACCTCATAAAAATCAAAGCTCCAAATTTTGTGCAAAATTTTAGAAAATTGTTTACCAAAAATTAGAAACAAAGTTACAATAGTTCAATGTGATTTAGAAATCTAGGGGAAAATGGTTTACAATCGAATGATACTTGCCCATTTACGTAAATGTATATATGTAGATGCAGCCTTTCCAATAAGTACCACTTTCCACCATAAGTACGGTATTGATAATATAGAATGACGCTGTGTCAAATTTCAGTACATCGGTTCCAGAGATAAGCGATATGAGAAGTTCAGTTGGTATCGGAGGTGCTACGCCCCCTTTTCCAATTCCCACCAGTTTTCGCCGTAAATAGGGTATTTTTAATTTATGCCTCCGTGCTCAGTTTCATTTTCCCAGCATAATTGGTTTTAGAGATATACTATTGGTTTTTATGTTTTAGTCTGTATAAAAATTTTAGGCATATATCCCGACCCCAGCGCCACCTAGCAATTTGATATTTCCTTGCAAGGTTCTGACATATTTTCCAAATATTAACCAAATCGGTCCATCCTGTTAGTAGTTTAGGGACATACTTACAATATACATAAAACTCTGTGTAACTGTGAAATAGTGACGCCTCAGCATTCTTCACCTTTTGGCAACGAAAACAACACAAAATTTTTAATCTGTTATTTATTTATTAACCGACTTCTAAAAAGGAGAAGGTAATGAATTCTTCGTAATCTTTATTTATGTTACCGCATAACTCTGGACCACGTCATCCGATTTTGATAATTTTCTATCGGAGAGATAGGTTCTCCGAGGTGGTCCCATACTAATTTGGTTTAAAAAAGATTATTGGATCATGAAGAAATTAACCGTACTCCTAAACTTTTATATGAGAATTGAACTCGGTTGTGTTGTTTGCTTAAAATACTTGTTTTCTATATATTTTTCGATGTTGCTTTTGACCAGGGATTGAACCCAAGACCTGCGGAGTGGTAACGCGCATTTCCAACCACTACACCACAGCGACCGCCAATACATTTATTCATTGTTCGATTATTCGCTTTTTTCCAAAACCTGTTTTCGAGTTATTCGAAAAATTTCATTTGAAAAAAAAAATTTCATACAGTGAAAATGCTTTTTTTTGGTATGAAGTCATGACCAAAAACTACAATAAAACAATTTTTTTACAGTAAAGAGAGCTTTTATTTAGAAAAGAGCAAAGCAAAATAAGTTCAAAGTTGAAAGTTAGCCGAGTTAGACATCCAAAAAAAAAACTGTGGAAACCGGTTTGGAAACCCCGAGTCAATCACCCTAATATTTACGTAGAACAAAAGATTTGCAATATTTGCTGCGTTCAGATCGGCTAAGCAATCCAGGGAGTACTTGTTGATGTATTGATTTCGCTTCTTGGCCATTTCTAGTAACTGCATAGCCAAGAAGCTGGATAGGAGAAGGACGGAAATAGGCAAAGTATATTCTACGCAAAACGGGGCGTGCGTACGTCTAATCTTATGGAAACACAGATTAAAGGCCGAGGTCATCCGAGGAGATAAATAAATTTGTAAGGAAAAAAATGCGTGACTTCCTCAGCAAAAATAAATAAAAAATCAAGGGTATTTTGTAGACACTTGAAACCAGAATATGCTACTTTATTGATTTTTTTAGTTTTTGTACAAAGTGTGAAATTTGGATTTACATGGCTTTTGATAGACATATTATTTTGTCTCGGGATGTAAAATAAAGAACACCTGGTATTGCTTTCATTTTCAAATGGAGATACTGCGAAACGGGATTTTTGCGCAGTAATTTACCGTTTTGTTTTTTTTTGTCCGAAAAAAGATACTAGCGTTATGATGCAACCCATTGTACTTGAGCCTTGCTCTATAGTACTGCTTGTACAGCTTAAGTTGTGCTGACTGCTAGACCATTTACTTATATTAAGTTCTAATCCAGTAGTCTTTCAAGTGACATATGAGGAAAAAGGAAGTATGTGGAACTTTTCCGATAAAAGTTTTTCCTTCCTTTCTTAGAAATAAACACAACTTTCGCCAAAAATTTCGTACCGTGGTTATAAATTTCAGTCCCGGACAAGCATTATAAATGACAGTCTAAAGTTCGGTGGCTAAATTACGGTGGAGTGACCTCATGGCTGCAACCAACACATGCCCAATCCACAAAGAAAGACACGAGCTGGGAGTATGCAACCTTGTCGAGACCCGCTGTGAACTTCGAAGAGCTCAGAAAGTTTTCCTTTGTGCAAAACACAACACATAGCTCCGTCGTATATATGGTTTGCATGTCGTAAAATTTCGTTCGTATGGTACCATAAAGTCTTATTTATTATGAATTTCCACACAGTTAAAAATAGCTACAAAAGCTGGTTGTGGTTTCAAGTCCTCCAAAAATTTATTTAACCGTTTAATTAACTATTTTATCAGTCCCTGCTACACGAAACAATTAATATCTCAGGCCCTATATGAATACACATTTTAGAAATTAGTCAGTTAATACTTTGATACACACTCTATGCCACACATATTTTTCCAGAAAATATGTTTTTTAGCAAATTTTTAAATTAAATTATAAATTGGAGAGTGGAGCTTTGTCAATAAAAAAAATCTAATTGATTTTTTGATAAAGTCGAGCTATGATTCGATAAAGAAATGGTTTACGCTCAGACACCTAATACTCGTATTTTGTATGCTGTATAATTTTGGGAAAAAAATGTTTTTGTTTTTTCTTTTTGTGTTTAGAGATAGATATTTTAAGAACCCTTCTAAAAAAAATCCAAGCATGGGACAAAATTCGTTTTTGGCCAAATGAAATAGTGTGAAATGCCTCTTAACCAACTTTCTTTTAGCATTTGTGTGTCGAAAATCCACAAAAAATCCTATTTCTTATGAAATATTTTTTTATAACAAAATTGCTGAACTCGTAACAAAATAACAAATTTTAATTTTTTATTACATTTTCTAATTCATAACCGAACTATCATTTGTAGTTTGAATAACTGAGATTTTTCATTTCTAAACTAAACGGACACAAATTTTTCGAACCAAAGCCTTTCAAATAAGCACAAATTTTGCTTAACAAGGGCGGAAAAAATATTTGACATTTAGTTGTGTGAGTATTGAACTTATTGACAACGGAATTTGTATAAATTATAAAAGGGCCAAAAATTGTTTTCAACATTTGGTGCATTGTGGAAAATTTAATTGCTAAGCTAGGCATACATACACATGTACGTAATGCATAGCAAATACATATGTCCATCCTTTCTGTTGTATTAATTCAAAATGCCACCTACATACATGCTCACGGCGCATAAGTGTGTATGCTTTTATCTTATAAACATACACATAAGCTTGGAAAGACATTCTCGGAATAAACAATTTGCTTAGAGTTTTCTGTAGCGCCAAGAAAATAAATGAATACATATGTACATTAGCGTGGGCCGAAAATCCGGGTTTTTTGAATTTCGATTGCTAATAGTAAAAATATCGTTCATTATGCTCTAAAAAATATCTGTGTGCAATGTGAAAATTGTTGGTCAATATCTTAGCCTCGCCCAAGTCCATCAAAGTTCAAGTACTAAAAAAAACCATTTCTTAGCCAACTTCGATTCTCTACAAAAAATGTCCATATACCAAATAATGTAGGACTAATACTTTAGAAGATTATTGCAATTTTAGTAAAAAAATGTATTACTTAATTTATTTATTAATTTTTTTTTTTTGGCCATATTAAACTTTGATGGACTTGAGAGCGAGCCTAAGATATTGACCAAAAATTGTCATATTTCCCACAGATTGCTTTTAGAGCATAGTGAACCAGTTTTTTGCTATTACCAATCAAAATTCTAAAAAAGCGGATTTTCGGCCCACGCTAATGTACATAGTATAAGAAAGAAGACTTGTTTGTGCCAGAAAAAAATGTATCCCGCATTGGAAGTGAATACCAAATTTCCATTAAAGTAAGTAATAACATTTCAGGCACTTTCCCAGCAAGCAAACGAAACATTTGTTTTTACAACAATCAATTTTCGGGAATTTTACTTTTCAAAGCATTGAGTGCCCTTGCTGATCTTACCTCCTTAAGATCTTTGTTGCACATTTTAAATGTTTTTATTAAACAAATTACTCGCTATGTAGGTATCTAGAGAAACGAATTATTTCAAATATCGTCACGTAAATTTATTCATAACTTATAATGGTTTTCAATTAAAAATAATCGAAATTTCTGCGAAACAATTTAAAAAAAAAAACAAGGCTATTTCGAAACTTTAGTCTAATTTTGTACATTACAATATCTTCATGTACAACATGTAGGTATGTATGTATATTAGGGTGGTCCAAAAATGCATGTGAGCACGTCAAGTCTGGATTTTTATGCTCTCACCCCCTAGGATTGTTCTATACGGAAACATGTTTTTTTTTAATCAAAGGATATTTAGACATCGCTATCGGAAAACTCTGTTTATCTGCAGGAGACTCCCAATAATAATTATACCCAATTGTTTATTTTACCATTTTTTCATCACCACTATAACTTATATGTAGGTCCGCCAAAAACCCGCAGAAACCCCGAAAAATGCAATGGGCGGACCAATAAAAAATCTTTAGTAACAAAAAGTTGTTAAATAAACAATTGGGTATTATTATTAAAAGTCGCCTGAAGAGAACCAGAGTTTTCCGCTCGAAAAATATGATTTTCAGGAATTCTATGCCATTTCTACGAAAAGTTTTTCTACCCCTCTATAAAAACACACGGAAAACTTTGAGTGCTTTGAGCGACCTCTAAATATTTTTTGATTTCAAAATAAAAAATAGGGGTCTACTTTTTTTCGATATAGAACGATCCTTAAGGGTGAGAGCATTGCAATTCCGACTTTACTGTTTTTGGACCACCCTAATGTGCATACAACCGAAGCAGGTAACTGTTATCGTCTTCTGGTTGCATGTACATATGTAACTCAAACATTTTCATTCATACTCGTACATAGTAAATATTTACGTACTTACTTTTTTGTATGCATGTTTGTGCCTGTCAAATGTGCTTGCATGAATTTGTGGTCATTTTTATCATCTGCTACCTTCACAAGTGCTATTCGTTGAGTTTTACTTCAAATTCCAATTTTCATCATCGGTTTTGTTGTTTTTGTTGTTTTGTTGTTTTTTTTTTGCCATTCACTGGGTGACTAGCTTGTTGTTAATTTCGTTTTTCAATTACTTGCACATGTTGCTATTGTTATTGCTGATTTTGGTGCTATTGTTTTCGTTACTATTTTTGCATTGCTGTTGTTTTTTTTTTTTGATGCTGCCATTGCCGCTTGGGTTGGCTGGTTTCTTTTTATGTGCCCCAATGTGGTTGCAGCTTGTTGTCTTTGCACATTAAGTCAATGCCCAAGCGTTGGCCACAAAAATGGAATTCAAAAATGAAAAACGAAATTGACGAAAATAAAAGTAACTGGGGGAAAAAATGAACCACCGCACGAACGAGCGTACGAGCAGGCCAACGGACGCACGCACAGCCAACGGACATCATGTTCGAATTTCCACTCATGTGTTGCATGCCACACAAATTTTCAATTTCACTCCGCCTTAGTTCTACTCATAGCCCGCTGCTATCGCATATGTATACATATGTAGGGATACAGGAAGAAGGTATATATGTATGTATGTACACACATGCATGTAACGGACTTTTGGGCGAATGCACGACACAGCTTGAGGTGGTGACCGCAAAAATCGTACAGTTTGTAAAGTTCGGAGTAAAATCTGTGCAGCTCTATCCCTTCAGCCCCCACACTCCTTCATGTTTCTCGATATTTTTTGGACAACTTAAATTGCAAATGCAGCCGTCTATCATGGCATGATGTGGTGGCAGTGCAGCAAGCGTACATGCGTTTGTATATTGTACACTTTCAATGCAGTGCGAGCAATTTTAATATTCCATGCATTTTGGCCTTTTCTTCGTTTTTCCCTTTTTTTCCAATCCGTATTCAAATGCCTTCGCCCAAACGTCGATCTGCCTGTCCGCCTGCATACTTACTTGCCACAAGTCTTCTAGTTGGGTTATTGAAGTTTTCTATTCCCTTTCTTGCGGTTCCAGCTGATTGTCTTTTTTCGTCATTTGAGCTTATGGCATTTGACAAATATGTACATACTTACATTGCATTACTTCTTCATATAAGTACATAAATACATACTATATATATACATACATATGTACATATGTATATGCGGTATCTTATAAGTTGTTGCTGGTTTTGGATGGTTAGCTGCTTTACTCGTTGTATCATCAGCAAGTTTGCTTTGATTGTTTGTTGCGGTTTGTTTAAATTGAAATTTGTGCCTGTTTACATTATTTGGCAGATTTCAAAGGATTGCCGAACGGAGCCTGGAGCGATAGCGCAACAGCTTCTTGCGGCTCATATGTACAGTAGGATTGCGGTTGATCGCCTTAAAATGATTCGCAAAACATGTTGTTGCCTAAGCTTGCTTGCTTGCTTGTTTTCTTACCGTGCTAAGCTTTGTTGCCTGCGTTATGTCTTTATTTATTTGTTGTTTTTTTTTTTTGTAGTCTTGCTCTCTTTCTTACATATATTCTTTATTTTCTTCGTTGCTAGCTAAGCTTCGTTACGCAATCATGTTACGTATACGTCACGTTGACCTCAATGCGGTGACGTCTTTTGTGCTCTAGAGATAAATGTGGGCGGTAAGCTGCTTTCGCAACTTTCACATGTACAAACATGCATTTACACACATACATACATATATACTACATATTCTTGTAATATGTACTGGTATGTAAAATGTAAATACTGAATATGTAATATAATAAAAAAACTTTAAATATTAAATTGGATTATTGAATACGCAGCAAAGTTAGATAAAAACACGAAAATTTGGGTTACGAAATTTTTCACCAACCAATTAAATTCTACCTACATGCATTAAAAGCATACAAAATTCTTGAATAAATGTATTCATTTTATTATATACAAAAGTGAAACACACTTACCGCGTAAATTGCCAACAGATTTGGTAGATTTTTGGCATCATTTATGAAAATTACTTTTGAAAGTTTCATATTTTTAAGGCATTTTTTTAACGCTAATAGAACATTTTCGCGATTTTAAAATTTCTTTGAGATTTTAGTAAATTTTCGTAAAAATTCAATCACTTAGGTTTGTTGTCGGATAATCTAGAATTTGAATTAGTTCGATTTCTTAATTTTTTTATTTCGACATTTATGTAGTATTCTCTCGAATACTCCAAGCGCCGCGCCGCCTCATCGGATGTTGTCATTGTCCCTGCGCAGGGATGAGTGGCTTATAGAGTGTGATGTTTTGGCACGTACGAGTGGAATTTACTACCGAATTGCTTACTCAGTCAAAAGTAACACTTGTTGATATTATTGTTGCCAAGTAAACAAAGCTCTCTACTTTCCCGAAATTATAACTCTCAACAGTGACATGAGTGCCAAGGCGCGACTGTTTGTTTTATGACATACTTTGTCTTCTCCATCGGCCAGCAATTGTACACTATTTTAAAGCTCAGTTTAAAGAAATCACTTGAAAGGGAGTCACCATGTCTGAAGCCTCGTTTATTATCAAACGACTCGGAGAGATCTTCCCAATTCTGACGGAGATGGTGGTATTGCTCAATGTCATTTTACTCAGCCAACTTCCGTTCGTGATGTCGAAAGCGGCTTTGAAATGGACAAATATATGGTGAATTTCGATCCTATTCTGACGAGTCTTATCCAAGATTCAGCGTATTGTGAATACCGGGTCTATGATGGATTTGATTGGCCTAAATCCACACTGATAAAGCTGTATCAGTTCGCTGACGGTGGGCTTCAGTCTTTCACACAATACGCTGGATACGACCTTATATCCTATTCTTAGAAGGCTGATTCCGCGGTAGTTGGTGCGAATGGCGGGGTCAACTTTCTTGTGGATTGGGCAGAACACACTTAGATTCCAGTTGTCGGGCATGCGTTCATCTGACCATTCAGTAGGATGAAAAAGTGTTCCCTCCATAATTTAAGTACGTTCTGAACATCGGTAACTAGGTTACCAGTGTTGTTCTTGCAGGAGTTCGCCCTGGTCTTGAAACCTTCAATTAGTCGCCCAACTCTCTGTTAAAACTTTCGGGCGTTTTTCCTTTCGGCCAACATTTCAAGCTCTTCGCACTCATGTATTTTGTCCTCTCTCATCTTAGTGCGACAAATACATCTCACTTCCCTCTTCAGTTCCCTAAAACGGTCCCACGTGGCTCGCGTTGCGCCCGATGGCAGCGTGGCCATGTAGGCGGCATCTTTTTTCTCTGCCGCTTCTTGACAGCGCTCATATGAACGCTCTAAGCGCTCATAGAAGGGATCCCTGGACGCCTCGTCCAGATGAGCGATATGTTGAAGAATCTCGCTTTGATGCGGATTGTGGCTAGACGTTCGTCCACCGGGATGAACGCCAGTACTCGGCAACGGAGTCTCTCTTCCACCGCAAATTCTGCAACGAATTAGCGCTCCTTTACGTGGCAACTATAGTAGACGTCGCAAGGCTCCATGCTTACCTGCCTTGCCCCGTCCTTCACATTTCTTGGATGGCGGTAATGTCAGCCTTGGTCTTCCCGAAGACATCCACCAGTCTGGTAGAGGCACCTTCCCCATTAAGGGTCCGAATATTCCATGTGCAAATCATAGTCCTTTAGTTGGTTTTACGCCTTCTCTCAGTAGCTTGCTCCCAAACGGCTGGTTTGGTTGCTACTGCACTTTCGTGGACTTCTGCGCTCGGAACCATCCTCAAACTTTAAAAAAATTTCATAATATTAATGGGGGTGTACTTAATGGGAAATATCTATGAGAAACAAGCAGGCAAGCGGCACATCAAATGCTTTAAAAAGTTGCCAACAATTTAAACTACTGAGTCACGAAAGTTAGACGACCAAATTAGGCACGTAATCTCTGTCGTAATTCAAGTCCATCGATAAGTGCGACTGTTACCATATCTTCTTTCCGACAGAATTTTCCTGTCTGCCAGCATCTCGATCTCTGCACACACCCACTTGCATTATCCTTTTATGACTGTTCTGACTCCTCCTTTCGCGGGGTAACGCTTTGTTGCCGCTCGTGTAACAATCAGCCGCCTCTAATGCAAGGCTGCGAAGAGTTGCTTGTTTGGGCCATATCAAAATCGCTTTCTTATGACTGCAGCTTCGAAACGCCGATCTTTCGTGAATTTGTATCATACATTGCGTAATGCACATAGGGTTATGAGAGCCTTAATTACTGTAAGGTAGAAATCCTCATCAATCACAATGTGATCAATATGGTTCTTATTGCTATGATCGGTGGACACCTAAGTAGCTTGAGACTGAGTTTTCCGATTACTAGACGAATTATGGATGACCTTATCGTTAAAGTCAATGAATGCACTTTTAATATCGTGGTGGGGCAGCGCTCATAGGCGCCCTTGAGCTGCGCTTGTTTCTCCTTTATGCGAATTGTGGCAATCGGTTTATAAATGAGTGTAAATTTGAAGGTTTCAAAGCCTCCACACAACCACAAGTTTAATAATAAATTTGCGCGCCAGTCCATATTAGCTGTATTACACGTAGATTGTCTTTCAACTCACTGCAGTCTTCCGAAAGACAAAAAATAAAAATAGTACTTAAATTGAAAAAATAAATATTTTTATTTTGAAAACCAATTCTTAAATTAAAAGTTAATTAAATTAAAAAGGAACAAATCAAAATAAAATTCTAAAAATTAAGTGAAGTAAAAAAATATATTTTCCTTTTTTTAGAAATAAAATCTAATGGAGTTATGCATAAAAAATAAAGTAGGTTTAAAAAGCTTTATAAATTAACGCTTTCATACATTTTTCAATTTATAATAAAGTAAAGTAAAGTAGTAAAGCTACTTAATTTTTTATAAATAAGGCTTTAAAAATTTAAATAAATTTAATTTAACAAAAGAAAAACAAATTAAATAAACAAAAAACAGAAAAAATATAAAATTAAATCTAAAACTAAGAAAGTACTACTTAAAAATTAAAAAAAAAAAGCATTCTTGTTTTTGAAAACAAATTTTGAAACTATTCAATAAATTTATAAAAATTTTGTGGAAAACAACAAAATTAACATTTATTTATTTGTCTTTTTCTAGTCATTTATGGCCTGATAACAATTATACTCGACAAGTTTATTGAGCTTGAGGTCGTTTATAATAAAACATGCTGATGAAAAACAACAACCATTTACAGATGATAGAAGTTATGGCTGCTATTTCGGAGATCCCCACATCTTCCCATCAGACTTCTTTAGCGAGTTCACTGTGAGCTGAACTCGCAACTCTGGTGTCCAAAGCCAATGGTTATTGTTGGTTTTTGTGTTTAACTTTAATGAATAATCGTCCTTAAATTATTTTGCTATTTATGGCCTTATAAAAAATTTTTTCAACTATTTTATCGATCTTGGGGCCGTTTATGTTGAAAAAGAATTTTGTGTTAGAGTAACAAACGTCTTTCGAACTAACTTGCCATCTGTCTTTCATTTGTCTTACGAAAAACTTTTTACTACCTTGCCCTGTTAAAGAATTGGTAAAAAAATAAAAGCCCGTTTTAAGGCGCAACTACCAGTGAGCAGATGCTTTGAGATGCCAGCCTTTGAACCCATTAATTCGAAGTGACTAATTTAATTTCATTTTTATATAATACTTAGTAGAAATACGTTTATCAGTGAGTCTACGTTGGTGCCTATTAAGTTAAGAGAGTTTATTTACCTCGCTGCTACCTAAATGTAAATGTATATCTGACATTAATGTCGATGACTTTAATGGCGCCGTACCATTTCCATAAATAGAAAAAGGTGTAGGGCGCTTCCAAGATATTGAAATTACAGCAAGTGCGCGCCACCATTCTTCCATTCTCGCAGCCACCGACGAGTGCATTTCGTTTATTCCTTCAAGTGTGTTTGCCAGCTGGTGCATAGCCGTACGGCTTTCTTAAGCTGCTATTGACATTAAATGACATTTACCAGCTGATTTTATTGCTCCTTGTGAAGCATCTGTAGCCTTTCAGACGCACTCTTGTTTTGCGCTGTTGTTGCTCATTATGCAGTCCATTGCGACACGGGCAGCCCTAAGAGCAGCACCAACAGCAGCCACTTCGAAATGCCTGCTGCATATCATTTGTCGTTGCGTTGAGTAGTACATGTGTACATACATATATATAGATATGTATGTACTTTTAGCAACTGTTTTTTTTTTTTATTTTATGCTCGTTTTATGTAAGTGTTTCTTGTTTTTCTTTTCGACTTAGTTTTTTATATTTTCTTTTTTCTGTTTTGCTTTCGCTGCTGTTACTACTTACGTCTCTTATTGAATTTTTGCTACATTAGTTAATGAAAGTGACTCTTCGCTAAAGTAATTAACTTAATTGCAATGGATTAATTTATGCACGTTGTTCCAACTAATGGTGTTGTCGTTATTGTAGCTTTTGATGTTATTGTTAGTGCTGTTGTTGCAGTCACATTTTCCTCAGCGCTGTTCATGTTGCTGGCGGCAGTACTTGTATAAAAGCGTCGCACAAAATTGGATTTTAATTAAGTTGAAGGCATGCAACGAGCAAAAAATATTTACTAAAGAGCCATGTCAGAAAGAAGAGCATAAAGTAGAAAGCAGAATAAAAAGAAGGGTGCTTGTGAAAAAAAAAAATCTGCTAACATAAGCCTCGTCTGATTACGTGCTTGCATGAATGAAGGAATTACTGAGGGAGAGCAAAGTTAAGTGAATGAGGCAGCAAATGAATGGACTCGTATTATATTTGGCGGAAATTGTGGTAATGACATAAATATGAAAATAATGTATTAACATGTATGGCAAGTAAGTTCTGAGGAATCTTTAGACGTAAACAAACGGCATCTTAGAGTGCATCTACTTACGAAAAAATTCAGCTAAGCGGAGTTCGCGCCCAACAGCAAAATGTAGGCTCTAGTTGTGCACCCATATTTCTTATCTAGTGAGAATAGTTTTGTTTTTAAATATTAAAGAACAAAATACTTTCCAAATCAAATGAAATAATTTAAAACTTGCCCTGAGTTTTTTTAATGTAAATTTTATTAGAAATGGTAAAATATAGCTATTAAAAATTTAAAATAATTTACCTCATTAATTTTTCTCTTTTGATATCGATGCATGTACGAATAAATGTTTTTTCATATAATTTTAAACCATTAACTCGATTTATTCAAATAAATATAAGTAACAGGCGGAAATTTTAATAAAACGCAATTGCCTAATTTTTATTCATACGGCCCATTATTTTTGGTCCCTGATAGAAAATATTTTTAAAAATAAAATTCATTTTTGAACTAAATTCAGCCCAGACAATTTAAACGCACTTTAATTTTTTCCTTAAACGCGGAAATATATCTAAAGTCCCAAAAATTGGTAACCCGGCTTGGAGCGGTGCCATACGGCCAGCTGTAAATTCTTACCCCATCTATGAGGGGTTCTATGAAGTCGGCTTAAAAAATACGCTTTTCTACTGCATAAAATCAAAACATCTTATGACTAAGCGACATTATTCTTATAAAAAGTTAAAGTTCATTGGAATCATTAACGCACACAAGGGTTGAGTTTTGGGATTCAACCCCCTCTAAACCTAATAACCTCAAATACAAACTGTATTTTAATGCTTAGAATTCAGCTCTCAAGAAAAGTCACAAGAAAAATTTTTTTCTTATTTTAGTTGCTCGAAAAAACACTTTGTTTTTGCTGTAAATATACTTGAAGACATAAATATACGAGCATTTTGTTCTTGGGAGCTACAAACTGATTTAAGAAATTTTGATACAGCCTAAAAGAGTTTACCTCTGATATGTCCACCAAAATGAGCTACATAATAAAAATACAATTTGAGTTAATTTTTGCGGTGTTCGAAATATTAAAAATAAGTGAGGCAATCGTGAAAAATCACCATCCCTGTATAAGTTTCTCAGATCATTTTACCCAAGAATGCCTCCTTAACCTACTAAGTTCAAATAACTCACTTTCTTCCCCATTAAATACGACTTTACCCTTTATAAAACATGCATGTTAATAGGTAACTCATACGCCATGGCATCAAAAAACTTTTGAGGGAATTACATGAGTGAGTAATAACGAAAATAATTATGAAGAAAACTCGATTTGGCCTCGCCAAGGACGAAAATAGCAATAACTATAAAATCTCTCAAAGTTAACTTTCAATCTAGGAGGCTAATTGCAAACTTGTTTACGCAATCAGTCTTACGTAGACTTACATCTGTTTTATCCGGATTCAATTGGATTTACTATTAGGCACACAGCAGCTTATAAAGTGATGCAAATTTAAATATTTACTGCAGTAAATTCGAAATTTGGGCCAATTGATAAACAAATATACTTAGGTAATACTTAAAATTTTTATTTGAATTTTTTATTTTTAATCAAAAAGAGTACTTATATGTACTAAATATATTTAAAGGTACGTATTAGGTAGTTATTAACTTCATCATCTAAACCATTTTCACTACACCCTGGACATTTCGTTTTCTACTGAATCGGGTTCTATAACAATAAAATTCGAATTTTGTAAATTAAATGAAGCACTTTAAACATAAAGTAAATTTATTATAGTGAAATTACCTTCCACGGTTCTATATTAACGGCCAACAAAACATTGAAAATAGTTAACGAAAAACGTTACACGGCCGGAGTAGGCCGCCTTTGTTAAAAGCAATATGAGACGAGCAGATAGATACAAGTAATTTTTTAAGAAAAAAACAACCGACTTCAAATCTCATTTAAAAATTTAGGAATACCGTTCATTTCTTCATGATTCAATGATCGGATGTAAACCATATTTGCGCTGGATCACCGTTGAGATGACTCAAAGGTTTTCGGATGCCATGGTGTATGACTTACCTATTAACATGAATATTTTATAAAGAGTAAAGTCGTATTTAATGGTAAAGAAATTTAGTTATTTGGATTTAGTAGGTTAAGGAAGCATTCTAGGGTAAAATCTGAGAAAAATTTACAGTAATCAAAACTATCTTTCCAACCACATATCACACTTTTGAACCGAGTAATAAATAAACAAGTTATGAAGAAACCTTGATTTGGGCTCACCAGGATTTTGGGTGTTTTTGAGACTCGCCAAAGACGAAAGTTTATATAACCTTTAAATCCTTAAATGCTTTTGAAGTAAGCTTTTAAATTGCAAAGCTTTTTCTATCATATCGGTCTAGTATACATTATATGTGTACGTGTACTCGATTAGGTATAGATTGGGTTTCGTTGCCTGCCGGGATGTTATTACCGGAGAGAATGTCTGTTCTGATAAATACAGGCTTCTAATGCTATAATAAATAAAATAATAAAATTTCAGATTGGTTAAAATCAGGGACGTGAACCGGTTTTGAATCGGAAAACCGCTTTTTTCTATTAATTAATTGAATCATTAACCGAACCGAAATTTTCCACAAATGTTAGATCCGAACCGAAAACCGAACCACTTTCTATAAAGGTTTAAAAGTTTGTTTCAACCAATTTTCAATAGATAAATGGACCCACTTTTTTTTCTTTTTGTTAAACATGGTAACACCTACACACTTGAGCCTTAACCTTGCGCATTGTTGCACTTGACACTTAAACTTGCGCGTTATTTGTCTTGTTTTTCGAACCGTTGAAACGAACCGAAACCCCGGTTCAAAGACCCAAAAAAACGCTTTGACGAACCAATCCAAAAGTGCAAAAACGGTTCGAACCGCTGAACCGTACCGACCATATTTTTCATCCGTTTCACGTCCCTGGTTAAAATACTTTGAAATGTTTTGTTGTTGACATTTTCAAAAGTGTCTGCCATGATCACGATGACCGCCATAATTGTCTGTCATTATTATTTTCGTATAATAGTAAGATCGAATGTTAAAATACTTAAATTGCAGACTTTTTAAAATTCTTTCGAAGTTGGTCTAAATTTGCTATCCTTGTGACCTGCATGACGCCGTATGGACCGCTGCCGGGCTTAGTTAGTCTCTCTTACAATTAGAGGAGGTATTAAGGCTCGACTGCACAAAATTTGAGCTTTGGTAAATTACATGGAGTCTGCTGTTCACTGGCTCTTAGACTATTTTTTACTAAACAAATAATTTTAAAGCAAAAAACTCAGCCGACTTTAATTCTCATATACAAATTTAAGAGTAGTTTCTTCGTGATCAAATGATCACCAAATTACGAGACCATCCCTGAGGTACCACTTTCCCCATAAAAAAAAAAAGAATTTTTGAAATCGATTCACGTGGTCCAAAGTTATGCGGTAGCATTTGTACATAAAAAAAAAATATTCCGACGAATTTATAACCTCCCCCTTTTTTGGAAGTCGGTTAAAAATGTTTGAATCCTTTGTTATTTTTATGTAAATAAAGTGCAATTTATGAAAAGTTTATTTATTTATTACATACTGTATATAAAACTAGCATAAATGTATTTTAAAGAGCGTATTTTCTGAAGCGAATCTTGCGTATTTTCCGGTGACATATCTTTAGAAGTATATTTTTAGTCATGCATACCTCCTACTTAACGCTCATATCCATATTTTTTCGCAATATTATACTTGGTGTAAAAGTGGAAATAATTCTGTTTGCCAAGAAAATGGAATGAACACAATTCAGATTCCCTTCCTTCATCTAAAACCCAACTCACATTTGCCTTCTCAACCAAGTACCTGACTATTTTTGTAGGCACCAAACTCAGATGGAAAACAAATGTCACAAGGTGCATTCAAAGAGCCCATATAAGGTATTTCACTTTTTTATGTCGGAACTAACACAAATGGTAGATATCTCATTACCAGGTACTCTCAAGTTACCTGACACGTAGAATAAAACAAATATGCTATGTTTTCCAAAATAATTTAGGCGAAAGACTTTTATCCCCAAACTAATTTGGGAGTAGTTAGTGCAGTTTTGGCTATCACTATAGACACGTAAACTTCTTCTTCTCCACCTATTTTCAACAATGAAGTCCATGGTCTGGAGGATTGCAAATATTTACCTCGGCTCGAAATGAAAATTATCTCCATTTCTTGCGATCCTGACCCAGCTTTAGTTTTGGAGCCATTTGTAAAAATTCCACAACGTTTAATCCCAGGCTCATTATTGGGGTTAAGCCAAAACTCAGCCTCAGAGAACTCGACATTGCAGTATCTCTTCGGAAAAGGCAATGGCGGTGTACTAACCTGTGGAGTTGAAAAGACACTAATATCTAAATCTCTGAATCCAGTAATTACCGGATCACTGTATCATACCAGCACACATATTTGCACTTTGCTCCAAATGGTTTGATAGAGAAAGACTTGTAATAAAGCAGGGCACCTCATCTTCGCAGACCTTGGCCAGCAGTGAAACAATTTTCAAGCACCAGAGCAAGTGGGAAAACACACTGCATTGAGAACAGCAACTATGAATTCCACACGTGACATACATTTGTATTGACACACACAGATTCATATATGCAAATGGATCTTGAGTAGAAACCAGAGCCTATAACATAAAATAATTAAACTTTGTATTGGATCTCTTTCCATATATTTACTTCCAATACTTAATGTTCTTGCCCTATTGATTAAGTTTCGCTATAGAAATCTCAACCGAATAAATGCAAGACTCTCAGCATACAAATTTGCCAATATTCACAAAAGTGCAGCCAAGCAATTGAACGCTGTTGCGAAACACTCATGGCCATTTCAACCGGGGCATTGTCTGACCCCGTTACAGCCTTTCATATAAACGTCATTATTTTCCTTGCCCACAATTCATTCTTAACTTTGATTTTAAGCGCTGGTGTATGTATTTTAGTGTGCGCACAGCAATTTTATGCCATTTGCCATTTGCAATTTGTAAGCCATTTTAATTTCCTCGCTTTTTCCGCTTAGCGGCCAGATTTCAATCCGATGCGCCACAAATCATTTATGTAGTTTGTTTGTAAGCATCTACATATGTACGTATGTATGTATGTATGTAGCTATGTACGCTTGCCATCACCACTGCTACTCTAGCCATAATTTTGCCTACAAATTTACTTATTTTACAAGTAGCAGCAATTTGTTCGTTACATAGCTTGGAGGCGCACTGTTGGAGGGGGAGGTTGCTAGAGCGCGCGGGGGCAAATGCAACGCAGTGATTATTGCTCTTCGCTGGGTAATTAATTTTAAGTATATTTCTTGGTAGCTTTTGAATCTGTTCACCAGCTGTGCGGTTTGTTAGTCAGCCAATGGGCACAAGCGTTTTGTTGTTGGCATTGCAATGGTCTACCACACACACACACACACACACACACACTTACGAGTATATTCATTTATTTGCCTTTTTTTATTTTATAAAAGTGAGCAACGAGCGAACATTCATAATTATGCGCTACAATGGCTGTCCCAGAGTATAATAATGGCATAAACCGAGGGAGAGATTGGAGCGAGAGAGTGAGTTAGTATGAGAATCACTGAGTCGATAAATCAATCAATTAATTAAATTGTGAATTTTTAATGAATGAAATCAGTGAGTTATGAAGAAGTTGTGCCGAATGTTGGCCGAAAGCCAATTTAATGTGTAAATTTATTTTGCAAAAAGGAGCATAAAAGAAATCACGCCACTTTTTTTTTTGAAATTTTATATATTTACTTAAGTACGTATATGGTTGCTTAAGTATCTTTCATAGGAGAAGTATACAAAAAAAGGATTCCGAAATCGCATATTTACCAATAAAATCGGTATGACTATCTTCCTATAACTATCGCAAGTAAACGGTTTTTTCCAACGAAACCTAAGGTAAATAGATCCAGGAATTATGTACAAAATGAGTGCCAGTTACTGTCGAAGTGTGAACGTGGCAGTCAGCCCTAAAGACCAACTCACTTAGACCCTGCAGGTCCATTGTTTTATGTACCTCTGTGAAACACAGAAACCTCATTGATGTTTTTCATGGAACCCTTTTGAGGCTCTTATGAAGCGTATTGATTATATTCCTACACCGTATAGTTCCGGGAGAGAGCTAAATAATTGCTTACATAAAAAGCCTGCTCTACTCTTAACTAAAGCTGGCCAACTGCAAAAAAAAAAAACTTATTCGACTCTTTCTTCCTGCTAATCTCGAAGAGTGCCTGCCTAATAGCCAGTAACCGGTTACGGAGGCCATAACCTTCGAAATGTCCACTCTTGGGCGGCTGTTTTTTTTTTTCTTATCTATTTGTAGTGGTCGGTTCTGCTAAGTCCCTCATCTAACCGTGACCTATTGGCCCGTTGGATAGTGCTATTTTTAATCATCAATTTGTAGGTTGCAATGGATGTCCCAATTCTACCTCTATTTTCGCAGAGTGGAAGGTTGGTACACTTCCTGGCTAACTCATCGGCCCATAAATTTTCTGCAATATCTCTATATCCCTGGACACATATGATGAGGATCTTCAAAATGGTTGAAATGTCATATAGGGCCGCCAGGCATTCCTGTGTAGCCCTAGATCTTAGCATCACCGAATTCATTGATTTGATGACTGCCGTGGCTATCCGAGCGTGTTTTTCTAGATTTCCGTCAGGCAAATTGGTAAGCACCTCCAGCGCTTTGTCTGCCATAATTTTTTGGGGCCAGTGTAACAAAATCCAAAATGTAATTGGAAAGAATGTTTTCCCCAATATTTCCAATACAAATATTTCTTCATTAATAGCCGTCATCGATTCGCCACTTCTCGCTCGCTATGTTTGAGTTCCGGTCGCTTAAAGAAGAATTTTGCATGTGAAAACAACAACAAAGTTAGCTAGCATGGATAGACGATAGCGAGTTCGGTTGTACCTCATTGAGTTCGTTCGTTTCGCCACTCGCTAACTGTTGCCGAATCGATGCCGGCTAATATTAGTTTCAGCAAATTGGCATATGAAATTACTAAGTGAGTCGAGAAACTCTACAGATTCAATTTCATGCGGGAGGTTCATCATATTACGGGTCAAAACCAATTGATAGAATGATGAATTTCAGACCATGATTTATCACAATTTTCAATTAGGGTAACAGGGAAGTCATAAGGCAATGACAAATTAAAAAAAAAATTTTATGAATTTATTTATGATACATATTGATAACTCGATGAATTAAAAAACACCACATTCCGATAACTCGGTTTACCGTCAATTTTCGATAATTATCGATCAAATTTACAAATCTCAAAATATATCGATAACCCGATAAACTTTGATACTTTTACTAATTTTGACGACTCGTTGCATTCTATTATCTTGACAAATTCCGATAATCCGATAAATTTGTATAACTTGGTAGCTATCGGAAAATTTCGACAACTAAGTTTCTATGTCTCGATAAATTTCGATAACTCAATAAACATTGATCATTCCCAATAACTCTATACGTTCCGAGAGCACAGTAAAAATGAATAAGCCCTATTAATTCGATAACTTCAAAAATTTCGATAGCTCTATTAATAACGATAGCTCAATAAAACGTGGCATCTATCGATAAATTTGGGTAACTCGATACATTTTGGATATTCGATAAAATTATATAAACACTTATAATGCGATGAACTTATATAATCCTAGAAATTTTAATACCTCAATATACTTTGAAAATTCCGAAAAGTGCGATTCGATAAACCGACAAATTGCGATAGATGCCAAACAATTTTTGATGAATCAGTAAATATCAATAACTTGACACATCACATTACGATAACTCGAGTTAACTCTAAATTTTTACGACTCGATAAATATTGATAATTCTATAAATTTCCATAACTCAATAAACATTGATCATTATGAAAAACTCGATACATTTCAATAATCCGATGAATTGGACCTTTTCAATGGTGTTCTTTGTTTCGAATTCAGTTCAGTCGAATCGCAAAACAAGCGACCAAACAATTTGTGTTAGCATATTGGTATATTATCTCGATGTATGTATGTATTTACCAGCGATACATCACTCATAAGCAGTGTCACACTAAAAATTTTCTGGCTAGCTTCTACTGTCGCCACTAACATTTTACACACAGCTTATTATCGTCCTCAATCTGCAACAAATTGACATAGAATTACTTAAGAAATAATTCATACAAATTATGTGCGTGGGAAAAAATGATAAAAACAAGTAATTTTTAAGCAAAAGCAATCCTCATCCAAAAATTTAAGATTATCGTTAATTTGCTCATGATCCGATTATCGGATTTAAACCACGTTAATATGGGACAACCTGTTAGGTAACACCTTTCGTTCAGTGACCGTGGGTTCCATTCTCTGACACAATACTCTTGACTACCCTGTAAGCTCCCTGCAGCTTCTTGAAACTCCTCATTGTACCAGTTGTTCTTTTGGACTCGCTGAAATCCGGCTATTTCTTCGGCGGCGGTACTTAATGAGCGGGAAATGAGGTTCCACTGCTCGCATATGGCGGTTGTTGAAGAGCGCCCTCAGAGAGCAGCGTAGGGAACCATCCTCCTATATAGTTAACATTCAAAAAATAGCAGCGTTAAGATATCAAAAAAAAAACCAAAAGCTCCAAATGAACAGAAAGCACCTTAAAGCAATTTATATCGTAATGTATTCATCTAAAGAGGAAAACTAATACGTTGAAGACACAAACTTCCTTTATGCACCATCCGTGGCAATTAGATTAGCCTGCCGGCAATCACTGTCACCTTCTAATCATAACAAGCAATCAATTATGGCGGCAAGTACAAGTAGATTCGACATACATATCAGCAGGCGAAGAAAGGATTATTCGCACATATGAATCTAAGCTATGGACTACTTAAGTAGTGAATATTTGCATTTGCATTAATAATGAGCTCTAATATGTGTGTCCTAATATTCGTAGCAGTTGAAAGAAAGAAATAAAAGCAACAAGTGGAATAAGCAACAGATGAGGGGAAGCGTAATGGGCAAACATCTGTATGTATAAGAGCAAACGCTTCACATATTGCCGTCGTTATTGAAAAGGACCTAAGTAACACTTTTGTAATTTTATAGCGGAGGTTACCAAACTTTTTAGTAAATCACCAGTTTTTACCCCGCCTAAACTCAATGGTTCAAGCCGGAAAGTTGTGCTTACTGCTAAGTTTCTTAGAGTAAAAAATTGAGCACAAAAATCTGGTCTGTAATGGCAACACAATGGAACGCATCAAGAAATCCATAGCGGCGTTCTTCACTTATAAAAAGGCGATTGGTATATGACGGAGTTTCTCATCTAGGATATTGCACTGTATCTACACTTCCATTGTTAGTCGCCCAAAGTCGTTGACAAACTGGCTTGTTAATAAGGCGAAGGCAAATTAGTGCCAATGTGTAAACAATTCCTTTAGATTATCGACTATGAATTTAACAATATGGCTTATCATATTTGTTTATACAAAAAAAAATACTAGCTATAAACCTCAGTGTACTGCAATACTGCAATGTATAAAAATTACAGTCTGCATCTAAACAGCCTCATTTAAGTAAGTTTTATCTACACAATTCAAAATATGTTGATCACTAACAAATTCCCTCTCTCTTTCTCTAACTGGCTGCTCATTTGCAAAAGCATGTTGCAAATCATTTTGTTGCTGGCACGCACATCAACCGAAGAGCAACCAAATGCCAAGTACTTATAGTAAAAGTACTTAACACATACATGCACACTACACACGCTTACACGCAAGGAAAATACGTTTAAATTCAAATGGACAAATGACAATGCTATGGCCAATTGCATCCCAAAGGCAGGGCTAGAAGGCAAAGCAATCATCGCAGCGGCGCACACTTGTCGCAGCCGAACGGATCAAGCAAAGGATATACATAACTATCGCTTTTACAAGTATGTATTGCACGTGTGTGTGACACTTTCTCTGATGTCCTAATATAGGCGCATATAGAGGCGACATGCCGATAGCGAGGCTCAGCAGAGCAGTGCTTGGCATTTGAATGCGTGACGAATGAGTTGTACTATTGTAAGAGCGATTTGCCATGTTGTGTGAAATCAGTGTTGCCGTTTAAGCCCTTTGGTGGCTAGATTTAGCTAACACATACTTTTTTTGGCCACATAAATTTAAAATTGCCCTTAACCCTTTTTTAGCCCCTTGGAGAATTTATTTATACTTGGCATGAAAAAGTTATATATACTTAATTTTATCTCTTTTTTTCATTTATGTAAGAGCTGAATTTTTAAACTTAGAAAGAGTGATATACATACAGATATGTATTGTATGTTCCTTACGTTTTAATATATATATATACATACTTTAAAAGTGTTAGGGCTATTAACTTATCTATTAACGATTTGTTTAATGTCCCATCAAGTCAATTGACCATGTATGTTCTTGTGGTGTGATTGCACCAGCTGTTGGTGCGACTTCAAAAACTATTTGAAAATTTTATGATTGTACCAGCTGGTGTCGTGAGTGGTGAAATTAGCTCAATTTTCTAAGTAGAAAGTCTTCTGGCGGTAATTTCTTGCACTATATGAGACAAAGCCGTAATTGTGGAAGTTTAAGTTCTCGATGTTGCAGTTGTGAATTAAAAAAAAAATAAACACAATGTGTAACAAAATGATAGAAAAATTATGAAATATCCTCGACCTCATTTGTAAAGAAATAAATATTGTACCAGCATGCTGGTAAGTTATATACTTCGGGCCTAATAGTACAATCACTAGATGGAGCCAGCAAGCTGGTGTCGTATATTTCCTCTTTTATACAAAAAGGTTTTTGGTTGGATAAAATATTAGCTTTTTTCCAGAGTTCATTGTTTTTCTATACCATTACTTATTGAAAATGGTTGCGTGTATGTATACTTATGTATATGTAAGTAAAAAAATTTAGCTACCATTTTTAGCCACAACGACTTTTTTCGCTCTTTTTTAGCCCTTTTTTAAAGGAATTTGGCTACCATTAAAAATGATTCGCGGCAACACTTTGTGTGTTATCGCAAATGAGTGAACGCGCACATGCCTACCCCCACACATTTATACATACATATAAGTAAATACATACATATGTATTTGTGTGAATGTTGGTGTAATTGTGTTGTTTGCCTTGTCTAAAATGCCAATAGCAAGGCAGATGTCATTGATGCTGTCGACCTGCTGCTGAGCGGCAATCTAATGTGTGCGACTGATTGTTAGGCAGTCGTGGCAAGACAACCGATTTGTATATGTTAATGTATGGCACTACATTTACTCGTCGACATATGTACGTATGTACATACAGTACATATACAGGGTGTCCTAGAGCACCAGTCCACCCCCGCTAAAATGGGGGAAAATGTTTGTTATTGAAAACCGGAAAAAAATTTTACCTACTAAATCGGGGATGCTCTATCTTTTGGTGATATTACCTACCTCCGGTTTCGACCGGAAGTGGATAGGTCTGACCGGAAGTCCATTTTTTTTTTTCAAATTATATATACAAACTTTTACTACAGATTCAGATTTTAAGAATAAAAATACGTAACTTTTATGAGAAATTTTTTTGTCGAAAGTGCCTTTCTCAAGTTTTAAATGACATTCGAACTTCAACTCGCCCTTGACTGCTTAAATGAGTGAAAGTGTTTTTTATTGGAAAACAAAGAAATATAAACAACCAAGTCGGGGTTTTACACCGGAAGTGGGTTAAACTGACCGGAAGTCCATTTTATAAATTACACATATATATATTTTTACTACAGATTCGGATTCTGTGGACAAAAATAAGCAACTTTTGTTTAAAACTTTTTTCTTGGAAGTGCTTTTTTAACTTCTAAATGACAGGAGTCCAGGACGAGTCACATTTAGAAGAAGTAGAAAAGTAGAAAAAAGCACTTTCGATAAAAAAATTTTCAAACAAGTTTGAAGTCAGTTTAACCCACTTCCGGTCGAATCCGGAAATCGGTAATACCACCTTAAGATAGCGCATCCCCTATTTAGTTGGTAAAATTTTTGCGAGTTTCAATAAAAAATATTTTCCTCCATTTTAGAGCGCGCGGCGGGTGGTCTAAAACACCCTGTATAGTATATGTATGTATATACATATGTCTGTACGTACAGTGCCTAATACTGGGCGGTCAATTTTGTTGACAGGCTGTTGTTTTGCTACAAATAATTCTCGTACTAGGTACATACGTGTATAGCGGCGGCTGCGATGGCGTACATGATGGCGATGTCGGTGGCAATGGCAATTGCAGCTTCAACAATGACGGCTGTACATTTTGCAACAAAGACATTTAACGCTGTTGGTGATACATTTATCACTATGCTGGATATGTGAATGCTAGCAGCGCGCCATTAACAAGCATTACACTTTGCTTTGAGCAAGCTTCAGAGCAAAAGCAAGAACAGCAGCAACCGGCGCGTTGCAATTGCGGCAACATCGATTGCAAGAGGCCGAGTAGTAAATGCAACATCAACGACTGACATTATTGTTATTGTTCCTAAATGCCAACAAGTGCAGGCGTACATTTACTCAAACAAGCATTTGAACATACTCGTGCATACATACATACATACATATGTGTGTATGTCTGCTGACACCTACATATGTATGTACATACATATGTCACACATAGACAAGCTGGAAGTAAACTGCAGCTTGGCCTATCAGAGCTATTAAATTCTCATAGATTTATTTGCTCAACAATGCCAACTGCTAATATACATATATGGTACGTTGTCATGTGCATATGTATAGGTGTAAATGTGTCCAGCAGCGTGTAAGACTTGTAAGCACTGAGTATTTATTTCTAGTGGAGTAGTATGCGGTGCAAAAGTTAATGGCATACCACATCTAACAATTCGACACTTCTCCAAACGGCACACAAAACTGTACACCCACACCACACATAAACACATTTCCATACATAAAGTATATGTATGTATGTCGAGTGGAAGTGCTTGTTTCTCTTCAAATCTGTGTGCTTATATATCCTTATAAATATCTAAACTAAGGGAAATGAATATATCATATGACCTCGAAGCAATATGAAACATTCTGTCCATTTCCGAATGAAGGGATAAGCAAAATATATTAATTTATTAGAATACTTAAACCTCAAGCAGCCGTTGGCATTTAGTTTAAATGGCCAAACACACTTCGAGGCATACATATGCCACAAATTTACATTCACATATGTATATTGATCTACATATACACATACATGGGTCAATCCATGTCAAATCGAGCAATGGTTGGCATTGACCAGTTTTGATTTGTATGAATTTGGTAGAGAAAAAAAAAATGAAAATATTTTCCGAACGTTATGCAAAATTTTGGCAACCCTTTAAGGATGCAAGCAAATTTTTTACGAAGGCCATATAGAGGGCAAATCGCGAATCTTGGCAGAACTTCTGCAACAATGTAGAAGAAAACTCTGAAGCCAATGGACTCTCGAAATCTTCCCCAAAAGTATGACCACTATTCAGAAGTATAAAAAAGGGTGGGCATCATCATGAAATGAAATGTTTGAGATCCTAAAGAGCAGCCACTATCCGTGGTACTCTGGTGGCATATCCTGCACTTCGCCTGGTCCTAGGACCCACTCGTCTCTGGGTAACATTGTAAAGGACTTCATTAGTCTTGCAAGGGTGGAATGGGCTATAGTGTCATTCCTATCAGTACTCCGGTAATCACCGCACACTGCCTGATGGGCACGCACGGGGAAGACTGTACTAAATCCTTAACCACTTTTGACGCAAACGAGGAAGAGGTGGAGACCATCGAACATTATATCTACCACTATCCCTTTCTAGCCAAACCTAACCTATGCAAATTTCTGAATTTTGCAATTTCCGTTTATTTTTTTTAATATATCGAAAACTATTATAAAATTTAAATCATAAAAACCACCTTTTTGGAAAATTTCGGTGTTTTTAAGATCTGTTAGGAATAAAACAATGTATCGGGAAATCTAAATAAGTGTTTGTTCTTACGATTTTCTAACTTTCAAAACTCGGTATTTTTTTTAATCATATTTGTTTTTGAGATATTCAAAAAAGAAACTTCTTAAATCTGAAAAACTGTGAAATTTTGAACTTCCGAATAAAAAGATTTGTTTGCCTTGAAAAAACTGAAAACTGAATGATAAAAGAAAAGTTCCGATTAAAATTCATCCGAATAAAAAATGGTCGGGTCGATTTGGCATGGATTGACCCACATGGGTATATACATATATTTGTATTTTGTTCAGCTGCTTGTTTTGGCTCGTTTTCCTCCTGCTAATGATATCCTGACAATTTCACAGGAAATAGGTCACCAGACGCATGTGAGGAGGAATTTAGTAAATCTATAAACTTATTTAACTAATAGTGTTGCATTGCATATATCCTGTACATCTGCATATTTAATTTTATTGATACGCGTCACAGGATTGGTAAGTGACATAATTTTATGGTAAAACGAAATTTATTTTGTACTCTTCAATTAAATTTCATTAATATGCACATAAATATTTATAAAAAAACATAATATTTTTTTTAGATGTATTGTTTAATACACCTTGCATACATCTATGTATTGAAAATGAACGCTCTAAGTCACAAGACTTTGTTGCACAGAATTTAAAAGATGGCAATGCTCCAGGTGAAAATATTCCAAAATTTTTTTTTTAAATGTTGCTTCACACAAAATATTTTTATTTCTGATATTGACAATAGATGCAGAATAAAACTCCCTGCTCAGTTCGCAACACACCTAGGGCCCCCCGGGGCTGGACTGAACTGTGAGATAGTCTAGTGTACACCGAGTGCAAAACTTACAACCAAAAACTCGCCGAATAAAATTCAGTACGTTTTTCGGAAGAGAAGTGTACACAATTTTGACAGCCACTCATTCCCACACTTCCTGAATCGAAAAATTAAGAGTGAGCACACTTTTCAGTGTAGGTACACTTGAAAACCCACAGTTACAGAATCCAGACCCTGGAAACTGTTAAGTAGCTTTCGCTAAAAACGAAAAATTTTAATTGAATTTTTCGACCACGAAAACCGGTTTAGCTCTACACCTCATTATTGGAAAACAACAGTCGAAATATTATTACGAGTATATTAAAATTGTTTGATAAGAATAATGAAACTTTCCGTCGTTTGTCAGCTTTTTCTTTTTGTAAATTAAACAAACCTCGTCAGCAACCCTGGCTATTTCCGCAAAGGTATTGTCACATGAAATTATTATCCAAATAATCTGTGCTTTGTCGTCAAATTATGCTTTTTGTGTCATAATATGCGATATCCATTTGCATATTTATGTCTTCCCTATTCATAATCCAAAAAAATACAAATACTGAGTTAAGTATGCTTAATTTACCTCTCCTTTTATGTTGTGTAAAAATTGCATAGCTCTATCGATTACCAGTATCTTACTAGAAAAAAATATGTACTCATTTTTACTATGGGAGTATGTGTAATATCAAAACTTTAAAACCGTTTTTCACGGCTTTTGCCTTTTTCAGTTATGGCACTATTCATCCTCATCCCGACGACTGCTGCACAGGGAGCTTGTTAGTATATGCCATCGATGAGTATTGGTGCTAAATCACAGTACCCTGTGATGGCACCGATAAGAGCCCTTACTTCAGATTTGTTAAATGTCAATATTTTCTCAGTACGACTCTTTTTGAGACTCGGCCACCAGGATATTGAGATCCCACAGTCGTCCCGAACACAGTCAGTCGACGGGCCTCTTTTGCGGCTGCACCAGTTACGAAAACTTGTGGGGGCTTCAAGTAAAAGATCATGTTCAGCCTTTAATGTTGTGTGCTTCTCGCGGCACTTGATATACCGAGGCTTCCCATTTTGCTCTGATTTCCGCTTTTATTAAGTGGTTTTTATCAGACCAGTGCGGTGATAGACCCCAGTTTTTGCCGAAAGCTCTTTTACAGGTATGGTACGCTGCTAGGCTCTTCTTTGCTCTATCCTCTGCGTTGCGGCTCCGCGTAAGGTTGGAGTCAAGGATAATACCTAAGTATTTCGCCTCGGAGGAGAGGTTCAGACTAGTTCGATGCAGCTTTTTTAAGGGGAATCCCGGAACTTTTCTTTTTCTTTTCGACAAGACTAGTTCGGTTCTAAAAGGGTTAACTCCACCTACCTAAAGAATATAACAACGGTTTTTAAAAATTTAATATTATTTAACACCACAATATGGCTATGAAAGTGAAAGTTCATGCACTCTCAGCAAAGGTATTTGAATATACATATTTTAGTTCACATATATTTTTGGATAGGGTTGCCATTTATCTATAATACAAATTTTTTTAAATAATGCCACATGCGGTTAAGTTAATAGATTGGTGGGTTAGTCCAAAGTTTATGCGCAAACCATTCGTGTGACACCCATATTGTGGCATTAAAGAAGCTGAACTTTTTAGTAATCATTGTCCTATTTTTTTTAGAAATGTGGCGACCCCGTACAAAATATGTTTAAAGATCTTCAAACGCTTTTAGTTTGATGAAGAAACTTAAATATTCTATTGACCTTTAAATAATTTTAAAATTTTTAGATATCTGGCAACCTTACTTTTCAAAATTTTTTACCACAAACCTATAGATATAATCGAGTATAATGTAAATAACAGTCAGGACTATCGGTATCGGAAAAAAATTGTGGACCACCCTAATGGGCATAAGTTTACATCTTTTTATTTACATAAGAACATATGACCCTTTAATGTTGTACATTAAAGCGCGAGTGTTCCTTTTCATATAGAAAGCAGTGTTAGGCCCCTAGGCGCGTTGCTACCCCTAAATAAACTTCTTTAACTAAACTGCATTTTGGTGAATAAAAAAATGTATGGACATATGAATCCTTACATGCCATATTTTTAACCAGCTTATCATATTAATTAATAAATAAAATACCAAATAGTTAATTAATTATTACGAATTAAAAAATTCAAACTTTTTTTACGACTTTCCTAACTATTATAGACTTACTTTAATTTGTAAATGTATTTTAATTAAAAATAATACTAGTAAGGAAAATTTTTGATTTTTTGATTATTCGATTAAAAATCTCATTTAATCGTCCGCCCAAATTCCATGAAAATTTCCAAAAGAAAAAACGTTCGTACACAATTTTACAAATGCATAAGCAATTTACATAAACACATAAATAAACAAGCACAATCAAACTTTCAAATTAACACCTCATCACAGTTTAACAGTCAGCACCAGTTTCATGCCAGAAAATAATTTTTTTTTTTACAACTTCGGCAACCATTTTAATTGGACACAGCTGAATACAAATTTTCTGGTTAACTACGAAAACTTTTTCACTCACATTTGTCGCAAATTTTTGGTTATATTTTAATATATGAAAACTATGCTAAATCCAGTTGTGTCGAAATTGCTATAATTCATATACACAAATACATACTTTTTTAATATGGGTGTGTGTGTGTATGTGATGAGTATTTTCAATGAAATAGCGAAAAAATTTAAGTTTTTAAGTGTCAAAAAAACCATCAACACAGCAACAGACAAAACGACTGCAAAACATGAGTTTATGGCAACAAACTGTGAACTTTAGAACTCACATGGCGCGCTGCGACCACAAATGTCAGCAACAGCAATTGCATTGGTAATATGTACATATGTATGTAGTAAGTGCACTGTTGTCGGATAGGTCCCTGACGCGAAAACTAGCAAATATCAATTGTCAGTCAATGTATCAGTATCTACCACTGGGCATAAATACTAGTCAGCCACTTCATGAGCAACACAGCAGCTGATTTAGTAGTTCAGCTTTTACATACATACATTACCAGTAAATAAAATAGTCTGCTATTATAGGCACAACAGTCAGCGGCCTAGTCAGTGAACTGACCAGATTTTACCTGTTAATCTACTAGTATGTGTGAACTGACCAGCTTCCGCTTTCACTGCAGGGGTTCGACGACATGCAAATAAGAATAGACTCTTTTATATGTGTAAACAAAAAGTAAATAAATGAAAAGATAGGCTAGGCAAGGTCATGCGGCATTTATATAAGGCCCATGATTCAATAATACAAGGTTAGATAATTATTGACAGCCGCGGTTTGACACTCCCTTACAACAGGTTGCATTTACGAAGGACAGATAAAGGGGAAGAATGCAATCCCTTGTTGCGAAAATGGTAGTAGAAAAGTACGCAAAGTAAGCAATTAGTAGTGAAAGTCCTTTTGTAAATTCTAATGTATTTGCAGGAAATCTGGCATTTTAAACGAAATATTGCGCAATAACAGTTGTTGAAAGAACCTTATTTTTCATTGTAAATGCCCCTTTAGGTGACGCCGGGCAGATCCAACAGTTCCACCTCCGCTAAATCGCCTAGACTGTTGAAGGAGCGCATCTGTAGACCTAGACTGTGACACAGAAAGCGGTCAGTTCACTCTTCCTCGCCCGTATCATGGCAGCCTCTGCAGAGAATACTTGTAGCACAGTGTCCTGTGATGACACCGGTAAGGATTCTTACTGAAGATCTTGCGGTATCACAGTATTCCCGTTTTTTCCACAAGTCATTCGTCGCGGCCACGGTGTATTCATCAATTTTCCTAACGTAATCACTAAACGATGGTAGCGCTTCTTCTATTGGTATATCTGAGCCGGACTCATTCCCTCTAATTTTGCTATGTTCAAGAGCCTATCATAGAGTGACTTTGATGCGGCTCAGTGACGCCAGCGTGGTGCGGCATTTCCATACAATTCCCGATCTCACTATTTTTAAACCTATTGCCTACAGTGCTGACTTACTGTCGACAAAAATAGTGGCTTTTTACTCAGGAACTCTACTATTAAGTAAAATACTACCCACCCTCTCTATAGTTTAGCTGAAAAGACATTAGTAGTAGTAGGAGAAAGTGGGTAGTCCTTGTAAGCAATACCTACTGTGTACTTCGAGATATCGTCTAGTGCACTATCCATTAGTTCACTTATCGTTAACAGGAATTTTCCAGTGATGAGTTTCACTAAATCGTTGGCGAAGGCGACAAACCTTATTCTCCTAGTATTAAAAACTTCGCTCACCACCAGGAGCCAGTGAAGAGGGGATTGCCGGCTCCCTTGGTGCGTGCCCCTTTTTTGTTTTCCTTCTCACAAATCTTGTGCCTATAGTCACTTTGATTATTCTGCTCCTGAGCATGGAGTCAATCCATGCCACCATAGGAATGCCGTGCTCAGACAGATCAATTAGCCTCTCCAGTGTTTTTAGTATGAACGATGAAAGACTTATTGGTCTGAAGTCCTTTGGCTGTGAGTGTTTATCTTCCCTGCTTTTGGTACATATCCGCTTTCTAAGAATCTTGCAAAAATACCTGCCAAATGTGGCACCACACACTCACATGAGGATTTTGGCGTAGCGGGCAACACCGCGTCCGGTCCCGCTGCATTCAACAGATCGAAAGATTTGATGCCCCAAGCTATTTTCTCCTTTTTCACATTTTCTATAGGAACACGAAGCCAATTTGTCACTTGATTACTGACAATTTGATTCGTGCTGCCTGAAAAGCGGCTATCTATAAAACATTCGAGGGTTTTCTGGCTAGAGATCGTCCGAGAGCCATCTGGCACAGAGGTAAAAAGTGTTGCAAAAGTCGACAGTGAAGAGTGTAATATATGAATTTAGAGAAAAAATTTTAAATATAGTACACTAGGGCGGTCCTTAAATGTAGGAAGCATCAGATTTAACCATCTCCAATCGGGACCAAAATGCGTATGTAATATCTGTGACCGTGGTATTGCCGATTCGGCGGTGAGACTGAAAACAAAAACTTTTCATTTGATTTTTAGAGACCACCCTACGCATACACCGAAATAAATTTAATTTTTTTTTACTTAGTATAGCAACAAACTTCATTTCTCTAATTTATTTATATACAACATTCCGCTCAGTTGTTTGCCTATGGCTGCACTGTGTGGGCACAAGTTCGTGGGTGTAATTGTGGAATTTAATATTTATGCACTTCCGGTTGCAACACAAAACTTTTCGCTTCCGCTTACGAGTTCATGTCGCGCCGTCGGAGTATTCTTGACCCCCCCCCCCCCCCCCTTCAGGCATCCTTCTCGCGCTGCCGGGCTCAACGCTGGCATTAATTTTTCTTCCTGTCTCACTTTCCCCAGAGTTTCTGCGCTAAACATCTTTAAAGACCGCGAGCGCAAGCGTTCAGCGCTGTTGAATTTGACAGCAGTCGAGCGCGCCACTTGTCATGGTTACGTAGTATGTATGTATATGTATGTCTGTACATTTCACTACCATCTGTCTGCCCCACCGACGACGCTTACTTGTCAAGTTACACATTTTTCTGCTCTGCTTTTCTTTGCTTCGCTTAAGAGCCTTATTCTACACCACGTACTTTTCCTTTTTTCTTTACATGAATTTCTCGTGAATTTTGAATTTCCTTTTGTTGTTTTGGTGTGTCGTTGGACAAATTTCTTATACATACATAGTCCTTTATTTGCGTCTCGCTTTGCTTATTTGTTGTCAGGCTTATTTCATAATTGCTGTTGGTTACTGTTAGAAATGAATTTATTACTGCACTGCGCCGCAACACTGCATTATTTACTTGTAGAATTCTATATTTGGACAAGTTTGTTTGCCGTTGGTTGTGTTTGTGCCCAACAAACAAATGAGAAAAACAAAAACTTTATTTGGCCCAACTTGCCACCGACGCCGACACAACCGTCAAGCAACAACAGCAACCCGCACTAAATATTTACCGGCAATACTATTTTGAGGAATTCATAGGAAATGAAAAGGCACTGCATGCATATTGTATCTACCAGTCTGGTTCTGTTGCCTTGCGCGCGCTTCTCCAGCAATTCGTTCCATTCGTTTTGCTTTTTTGCATCTGCGAGGTGTTTCGCGTTTTGGGAGCCGCAAACTAGCAACGCAAATGACAGTACAAAGTTTAAATTAATATCATTTTTATTTATTTATATGTAGATCTTCTGTAATTCCTTCCGGTACAACTTCGTTGAAGCTGCTTTTTTCATGCAAAGTATAGCTTTCTTGGAATAAATGCGCGTGCGAATTTGAGTTTGGCATAACTATCTCAAAACTTTGAATATTAAATATTTGTGTCGAATTCGTGTTTCTTAATTTCAAATTTCAAAATGTAGGTGCGAGTATTGCTATAATTGCATGCTTAAAACTGGGTAATATTTAGAGAGTTGTTTTTCATAAAGTAACTAGAAGATTTCTAAAGCTGCATACTCTTTGGCTGGGGTAGTTCAGTAAAAAACCAATGACTTAAACGGTTTCAACATTTTAGTATCTATACTAAAACAAATTTAAGTATTGGTAAAAGACCAACCGACCGGCCTTTATCTTTTCAAAGTATATTGCATATCCGAACTTTTCGCACTGCATATTTCTGGAAATGCTCATGACAGAGTACTGGAACTTGGTATTGAGATATATAAAATCAATCGCATAGTTATGAAGAAAAATTGGGGCTATTGGAAAAAGGGGTGTAGCACCTCCCATACAAACTGAATTTATTATACAACATATCTCTGGAAGTGTTCATGGTAGAGTACTCGAACATGGTATGGAGATATATCAAATCAATCCCATACATACGGAAAAGTTGAGGTTTTGGAAAAGGGGGCGTGGTACCCCCCATACAAACCGAATTTTTCATAATGGCTGAATACTGGAACTTGTTATTGAGATATATGAAATGAAGCGAAAGTTGAGGCTACTTGAAAAGGGGGCGTGGCGCCTTTCATAGGTACGTAATAGTTGTTTTTAAATGTATATATAATTTTTCTGTACGTGTATTTGTGAGTGCACCGTTCCTCTACTTAGGGTCCTTGAACGACTGCTTCATCTTACCCAGATTGGTGTGAGAATCCTCACTTGATATATGAAGGAACACAACCGAAGCTGAGGTGCCATCTTTGTAAAAGGTGTACTTTTTGAGGAGGCCAACTGTGATTTCGTCGACTGTTGGAGGAGTCCCAACAGCAACTACTAAATGATATATAATTCATTTTAGACTTATACACCTAGGCGAAAAAATATCGGTTCCATACAGAATCTGCAGCATGACACCCTCCAAAGTGTTTACCTTTAGAACCGCTAAACCTTATGGCGCCAACAGTGAGAAGTCGATGAAAAGTTCAAGTCTAAATAATGTCATTCGCTGGCACGACGACCACGACTGTAGGGATGATAACATATCACTTCAAGAAGGCAAAAGAATTGGTGCGCAACACTATATGTAGTAATTTTGTTAAACCTAAATCACGTTTAGTTTAATACACAAATAAATTTTAAAGCGTAGTCAACAGAGGCGACCAGTCGTGATTAAACATAGCGGAGAATGTTCCAGTCAACTTCGTGTTAAAGCGTCATCATTTAGCCATATTTTACAGTATGCGCTATTTCATCAAATTGGAAACAAAATATTTTTTTCGTGGGGCGTATACTTATGTCAGCTTTTGTGCTCTATTTCAACTGAAGAAAAGTGTAGCATAACGTCATCGGCAGCTGTGTGAAACTTGCAGAGAGCATAATCTATCAATTTCAACCTACAAGTTCTGGTTCCGACGTTGATTTTGACACAAGCGAGCCATCAACGGAAATTTTCTACCAAGACCTGTTCCAAACCCAAGCAGAACTTGTGGTAATATTAAGCGTGACTCAACCAGATATTTCATTGCGTTTAAAAGCCACTGGTGCGGTGCAGAAAGTCGGAAACTAGGTGCCTCATAAACTAAAGTCAAAAGTTATCGAACGGCGAGTCACAAATACTCCTTCAATGGTACAGTTCGAAGTAGTCGTGGCGTATGTTAAGCGCGCCGACTTCGGAATATCGATTCCAAAGCCAAATATACATGCCAGCAAGTTAATGCTTCTGGTGAGACCAGAAGGCAATCCTGTATCCTGAGCATCTAAAAAATGGTCAAACGATGTACCAAGCACTTTACAGACAACAAGTGGTGCGATGAAAGGGAGCGTTTGTGGAAGAATGACCCGAGCGGGTAACCAGATCTGAGTCATTGATTTTCCACATGCCGTACAAATAGTAAAAACTTATCTCCATGATACCGGATGGGATGTTCTAACCCACACGCCTTATAGCCCAGCCCGTAAACCATCAAACTACTATTTTTGCCGTTCTTTTCAGAACACAATTACGAAAGTACGCTTCACTTCAGTAAAAGGTATCAAAAATTGGCTTCATAATTTCTTGGTTTCCAAAGGCGAGCGGTTTTTCAAGGCAAAAATATACTCCGAGGTTTGCCATTGCCTGCCGAGAGGCGCCCACTGTTAGAAAAACCTTTTATAATTTAAATTATGCTGGGATCAGGTACCTTATCCTGGTAGCATTTTTAGCCACTCAGCCTCAGTGTCCGCCGATGACTACTACTTTCACAAAAATATATTTTTTCAACTTTGCACAATAAAGTTTCAAAATCGATCAAATAAATTTCAAATTTGATCTGACATGATATTGTGCTGATTGTGATGAAAGGATGCTCACCATCTGACGGACAATTGATCGGTGATGAAGATCGACAGATGAAGATTAGTATTTGTTTTTTTTTTTGCACACATACAATAATTAATTTTCGCTCCATCAAACTTTTGAGTTCTTCGCATATGGTCGCGTCTCATAATTCAGTGTTCCATGCTGTGTTCCAGCCAAAAATGAGAAATTTCCATTACACGATGAGCCACAAATTTCTTCGGAGCCTCGGAAAGCCAAACCATGATCCGCTAGACATTTGATGGTACTGAAAACTCTGTTTAACATCTAGCGGTAATTGAACAATTTCTTGGTCTATAAGAACACTATAGCCTCCTCGGTCCTCGCGTGTAGCCCGCTGGACACTTTTTAAATGGACATATAATAAAAAATTTTAAATTTATTTCAATTCGATCCAACTTTATAGCCAGCTGGACATCTTAAGTTTACAATTGAATTGTTTTTTTTTGCGTTTGTGGCAATACTGTCGTAATACGATCCAATAAGTGAACAGTTATTTGAAAAAACGTGTGGTCCTTGTGAATGTAATTTCAAATTAATATTTTCGCTATATTTCTTCAAATCAAGTTTAATATTTTATTAAATTCAATCGAAAAATACTTGTTCTTTAAGGTAAATAAAAAATCTTTTAAATAAGTTTATTAAAATTCGGATATGAATACTGTTTCTTAAATGTTCAGTGGGCTGGACATTTGGTAGCTATCATGTCGAAAAAAAACGTTTTACGGAAGAAGAGGTGATGGAGATGCTCATGGACAGTGATTTTGAAGGTTTGTCCGACGATGAAGACTTGGAACTCGTTCCTAATTGTTCGAATGTGGCTTCTTCAAGTGATTCCGATTCTGACTACAATGCAGAATCTGATAATGAAGAAGGAAATATTGCTGAACAAGAGTTGGTTGATGCAAATGAAAGCCCCTCAAATCATCAAAATAAAAAACCGCTTAAATGGCTAGCCAAAGAATTTGTCGTGGGTAATACTCCCGCTGCCGACGAGGCATGGAACGCAGAAGATAGATTTGAGTGGACACCTTTCCAATATTTCTCGGAGTATTTTGACGACGATTTTTGGCGCGAAATTTCACAACAAAGTAATACGTACGCTCTAGAAAACGGCCAAAATTTGTATTCAAACTATAATGAGTACAAGAAACTATCTGGGGCCCACATACTTGCTGGTTGCATGAAACTTTCGCGCGTAAGGATGTACTACCGAACTGCTTTTAATGTTCCAGCCATTACACAGATACCAAGGGATCGATTTTTTAAATTAAGAAATTATATGCATTTTGTCGACAACTTAAGAGCTACACCACAAGAAAAAAGAAAACAACAAATTGTGGAAAGTTGAACCAATAATAAAAGCCGTTTTGAAAAAATGTCAATTGCTACCAAAGCCAGCAAAACTGAGCATCGATGAACAAATGATTCCATTCTCTGGTACCACGCAATTGAAACAATATGTTAAGGGGAAACCCTGTCCTGTTGGTTTGAAAAATTTTGCAACCACGATTTAGGTATCGGAGGAACAGTAGTGCAAAGACTTGCAGAAAATATTAGTAAAGGCAGCGAAATATTTATTGACCGATATTTTACTTCGATAAAACTACTAGAGCTTTTGCTGGAAAATGGAATATATGCTACGGGCACGATTCAACAAAACCGAATCCCCAAAGAACTGCGAACAAAACTTTCAACCGACCATGATCTTCTAAAAAGAGGCAGAGGTACCTTCAATGAATTTGTGAGAGAAGATGAGCAACTAGCGATTGTAAAATGGATGGACAGTCGTTCGGTTCTAATGGCGGCCACGTCGACTGGAGCACGACCACTTATATCTGTTCGTCGATGGGATAAGAAAGCCAAAAATTACACAAATGTCAATTGTCCCCGTATTCGTAGCAAGTTACAACACGTCAATGGGAGGCGTAGATCTTGCGGACAGGTTGATATCCTATTACCGTATTAACATCAGAACAAAGAAGTGGCCCATACGAGTTTTTTGGCATATGGTTGATCTCGCACTGTGTAATTCCTGGGTTCTTTATAAAAAAGACAAGTTTTCCTGTGGTGCAAGGAGGTGCGAGTTGATGGACCTATTAGATGTTAAGATGTACGTAGGAGAATGTTTGTCCGCATGTGCTGGTAAAAGAAGGCTAAGTGACATCGAAATCGAAGACGATGTCTCAACAAAAAGAGTTAGGTCCATACAGCCCCTACCCCCAAAAGATGTGAGAAGGACTGAAAATAGACACTTACCCATCTGTGGTGTCCAGGATAAAAACAAATTTATGAGATGCCGTAAAGAAGGATGTAACCAAAAAACCAGATTCAAATGCGTTTCTTGTAATGTGTTTTTGTGCATTGAAAGCGATAGACACTGTTTTATGGAATTCCCTTCGTAAGAAATTAGTACTAAGTTAACCGTTTATTGAAATTAACTGAATGTTTTAAAATACTCTTAATTTAAAAATTAGTTGCTTTTTCGTTGGCATACGATCCAAATGTCCAGCTGGCTGCACCTGCCAGTGCTAAGAATCCTTATATGCTACAATAAAAAAAAATGGGTTTTCTAATTATTTGGGAAGAATATAACGCAAAAACATGATTTTTTTTTTAGTTTTTCAATTATTTTAGTCTCGGGACTGAGGAGGATAGATGAGCAGCTTTATGTAAAACTTTTCATATCGTTTTTTACAAAACATTAAGGAATGTGAGCATGGTGTCTGGCAAAAACCGTTCCTTAAGATTCTGCCAAAAATTTTGATGACAAAACCTTTATCGACATTAAGAACATTCAAACAACTAATTTTCTCGTAATCGTCATGTAGGTCGCGGCCCCGTCGCCATATGCTATAATGCGGCCCTGGTGGCTAGGGTACTTATAGTCGCGGTGTACATCACTGGTCCATGCATACTTGTGTATATGATAAGTATGTGTATAAGATCAATATATTACTGGCTTGCTTTTTTGGTGAACAAATAATATTTCACTACTCAGTACTAGAAACGTATATTTAACCAGATTTTCTCAAGTAATTCATGCAATAAGTACTTTGAAATTGCCGGAAATGAGAGTTTAAATATGCAATTAAGACAAAGCAGTTAAGCAAAGCGCAGCTTATGTCAATTCAAAAAAAAAACAGCTTAAATTCAAATGCCACTTTGATCGCTCAGCAGAAACTCTTGTATGGCATAACAAAAATCGTTAGCGGAAGCCACTGACTGAAATATTTTAGCGCAAAAAGGCAGCAGACTGATTAAATATTACTCATACGCAGTGGAGCCTAAATTTATACATACATATGCGATCGTGTGTATGTAAAAGCATGAGGAAATTTATGCAAGAATTCATTCAAACAATTGGCGCTGACTTTCCTAGGCATCCTTTGGGTATGCAAAAGGCATTATTATTAGGAGGAGCCGGTGTGTGTCTGTTCGTAGAACGAGGATGCCTTGCATGCATACATGTAAGTACGAGCACATGCATACATACCTATAACACAAAATTTCTACGGTAAGCTGAACTACGAGCAGAAGAACCAATGGAAATTTTTCCCCCAAAAGCAAAAGCATTTCTGGGTGCTTGTACTTTAACGTACACATGCATATGTAAATATATGAAAAATTGAGAGTAAAATATTATACATGCAATTATGTTAGCTGCTTTGGAGGAAAGGCAACATCGTGCTACATACATACATACATACATATAGTGCTTTTTGTGCGCCTTTTTTACATCGTTATGTTTGGTGGCAGTAAGGGTTTATTGACGGCAAAGATTAAGAAATTACCAGAAGCGAATTCCACTTAACGTAAAGAGCCATACATACATATACTTGTACATACATCTCAATGTCCTGGAATTTCTTTCTTAATTAAACATTTGCTGGGCACCGCGTAGCATTCTAGTTTTTTCATGATATGAGGCATGGGTAAGCTCATCATATTGATACGACTCTGGGGCAAAACCGACTGATTTTATAAATATGAAAATTTGTGAGGGAATGAGTATGTAAGTATGTTTGTTGCTCGTTCGCGCTAAAACGGCTAGACGTATTTTAATAAAATTTGTCACACGGTTAGGCTATAACTCGGGTTAATATATAGAGTATATTTTGAATAGAGTTGCCACTTTCTTAAAAAGTTAAGATCAATTAGTTTCTAAGATAAATGAAATATTACAACAATGTTGGTGCTAAATGAAGTAGGCTGCAAAACGATTTTTGCCGAAAATATTCTTTAAAGGGTTTTCCATCTCTTAAAATAGCTAAAATCAGTTAAATTAAGCCAAATATTTTGAAATACTTTCAAAAATCTATTTTTTTTTAATATTACAATTACGCAAACGATTTAGAAACAATAACGTTTATGTGAATGAGGCTTTAAATTCACTAATTGGTTTTAGCGAGATATTTGAGAAACTTTAGGAACAATAGTAGAGTTAAGTTACTATTTTACATTAAAAATTATTTTTCCTAAAACGGTAAAATAAGTGATTTCTTTGATGTAAAATCAATTAACAACTCCTCCATAAAATTTACCTTTGCACTAAATGGTATTCAAGATCAACTCTATTTTTTGGTTTCCTTTTTATAATTTTTTAATTTTTTTATTCTTCCACGTATTTTTCCTAATGAAAGTATTCCTGCAATTATATACTACTCACACTCTAACGCTTGCTCAAATACCTGTGTCGTTACTTAGAATTCATGACATGTGTGGATTACTCCAACGCTCTTCTTTTTTTTAATGACTAGAAAGCAGCAGACTGTGAAATATTAAGCGGTCGGGCACACCACATTCTACTATACATATATGTAGAACTGAAATCTCTGTTTTTAATAGCAGATTTCCTCTTAGTATATACTATGTATGTATGCATATGTGTATGTGCTTGCTCTAAAGAAACAGGAAATACTGAAACGACGAAAAAGGTGGTGTGGCCACGACAGTTTGAAGAGTCTGTTCAATATAACAACGACTCATTAAAGTTTTAATGTTGAATTTGTATAAAAAAAAATTATATTTTTGGTAGTTGTTGTTGTTGTATCGGCACTACTAAGCCCCGCTTTTTTCGGGTCTACGTTCAATCATATTCGTCAAGCTCAACTAACGGAAGGCTCAGGAAACGAGCTGTTTCAATGGGCTCGGACCAGAGGGAGAGGGGTGTTCGCTGAGTCGGATTGAGCAGACATGTAAAGAGGTGGTTGGTGTCGTGGGGGGATTCTCCACATGCCGGGCACTCATTGGGGATATTGGGGTCGAGTCTGGACAGGTAGCTGTTGAGGCGGCTACAGTATCCAGACCGTAATTGGTCATGTGACTAGAAGGTTAAAAATAGATTTTTTTTTATAATGTTTAAAAGTTTTAAATACGCTTTGTTAATTAAAAAAAAAATATTTTTACATTTTGAAAGATTAACCGATTTTGTAGATGTGGCATTAAAATAATATGTCTCAACAATAAAGCTTATATTACTAATTACCTTGCTGCATCAAGGAATCCCTTTCCATAGTCGCAAGAACCAAAAACCACAGTTTAATTTTTTTTTAATTTCAAGTTCTTTTTAGGTAAAAAAAAAATATATAAAAACTTCAAAATTTTACTTCTGCTGGTCATTTTGAAGGTGAAAAGTGAGTACCTTAACCTCAAAACCGAGCTTCGAAAGTAAGTTTTTTGAAGTTGTTTCTGTTTGCGACCTAAAAACAGCATGCACTGAACTTTTAGAAAACAAATTAAAATGCGTTTTTTTTTTGTTTTTGCGCCCATGAAAATTGATTGCGTGATGCATGAACAGCAAAAATATTAACATTAGGATGGTCCTTACATCAGATTTCGATGCTACTATAGTCGAAGATATCACATACAAATTTTGGCCCGATTGGAGATGGTTAAGGCGTGTCGCCTTTGACCACTTTGCGACACCCCTTAACCGACTCCAATCGGGACCAAAATTTATTTATGATATCATTTGATTTTTTAAGGAACACTTTAATGTAATTTACCTTCCCAACATTAAAATTTTTTTCAAAGCATGAATGTGGGTGCTGTCAATTTTGTTAGCGTATGTGGTTTAATGATGTATATTTGCTATGTACTTATATTGTACATGGCATATGCTGCTAAAGCAAATTATTTACAAAATTTATGCTGTGCTGGAACCCGCAACAGCAACACACCCAACGAGCAAAAACTTGTATGTAAAATTCAAAACCTAAATTCTACTATATAACTAAGCGTGAATATTGGTCGATATTTGAATATTTTTGTTAAACGGCCATGTTTTAAATGTTAAATGCGCAAAGTAAACAGGAAAACAAATTTCGGTGCCCATTGTTGTCAATAAGCGCACGTGACACATGCGACGCTGCTGTTATAAAAGCCAAATACACAGCATAAGCACCGCCAACTAGTTAGTATACCAACAATGCGCCTATGTGTTATGTATGTTGTATGTATATGAATTATGTGCACTAGGGATACTTTTCACGTTTTCACTGCACTACTTGGTTTGCACTGGAAAATTTCGACGCCAATGCCACACAAAATAAATCCAGCGATTTTTGTATTTAACAAAAGACTTAACATTGTGGCTAAAAATCACAGAATATTTATGCAGTGTTGTAGCAAATTTCATTGAGCAACAACAATTTTAATAAATGAACGCAAAAAACAAACCCTGTCATGTAGCAGAGTATCGGCGTGATTGTTGAGACTTAACGCAGGTGACAGAGCTGTTTATCATAGCAGTGCAGGGATTTTGTATTTATTTTTTTTTTTATTTTTTTACATGTGCTCGTACATCTGTTTTTGTGACCTGTAAATATATGGCAAATAAGTTCAACCATTCAACGCTGATAAAAACAAGTATGGCAACAAATATTATAAAAGTGATTTTAAGCTTCTGGAGTTTGATGAAAAAGTTGTGAGCGTATGCAATGAATATAATAAAGAATTCATAAAAAAGTGACGTGTAAAATACTTATGTATTGATTTTAAATATATGTTTTTATATTTTGATATTTGTATATTTCGTGTTTTCACCTTAATCCGGTGTACACACTTAAATGTACAATATGTTTGTAGATGTGTGTGTCAATAGCACGGCACGTATACGTACGGTGACCATCCGTACTTTATTTGAAAGGACAGTCCTTTTTCGCCAGTTGCCCTCCTTTTACTTTATTTATTTTTCCAGAAATCTATTTTATCCTTTATTTCAAAACTTGTGATTTTTTTTGATACGATATCATACATAATTACATTTCATATACATGTGAATGTATTACAGCCTGGTAAAGACAAATAATATCATATTATCATATTATGACCACCGCTTTCTTTATATCTCATTCAAAAGATTACACTCTACCGAATATTGAATATGTTACTCATACGCCCCGTTGTACATTTGTGCTTTGGATTTAGAGAAAGCTAAATTAGTTTACTCTTTTTTGGATAAATGTCTAAATATTTTATTGGTCTTCGCTGTTACCTTAAATTACTTTTAATCATTTCATTTTTAATTTTTACCAACGATAGAAGTTATTATTGCAAATTGTATGAATAACCGGATACTTTGGATTTGCATTGAATGAAAAATCAATTTTAGTTTTTAATAACCGGTTTCTACGTTTTTTTTTTGGAAATCTATAATATTTTTTGATCAAACAAACCGTTTTTTTTTTATTTCATCCAAGTCTTGACCTCCAAATAAAACTCTTAGGTTTTTCGAAGTTTTGCAGTTCAAGGGAAGCCCCTAAATAGTTTCGAAATTATATCCTAGGTTATTTGAGGATAAACAGTATATCATATTTGATTCCAATAAACGAATTTTTGGCCGAGCTTCTCTTCGCTTTCGTGTTCTGCTTTTTTATGGCAAAGTACACTTGGAGGGTTGCCATTGTCCTCTGTTGATGTTGCTGGATCCATAAATTGAACTCCCGACTGGCAGTAGGTATCTCTAAGCACTCGTCTACGGTGGCAAGAGAACTACTCAAAACCGAGAAAAGTCAGAACAAATGCAATCAAGTATTAAAAAAGGACCAAATTTTTCACGGATTTTTTTTTTTGTTTTAATTTTGATATAAAAAAAACTTTGCACTTATCTCGCTTTGCACTTTTCTCAATAAAAGCTATCTTTACTGTTAATAGTTTTATTGTATTTTTTGATCATGACTTTATACCAAGATATGCATTTTCATGGTATAAAAACTATGTAAAATAAAACCATTTTATCAGGTTTTTTCCTAATTTCAAAATCGGCAACCGGTTTTTTAGAAATGCAATATTTTATATAACTCAAAAACAGGTTTTGGAAAAAAAAACGAATAACCGAATACCCAATTTTTGGGTATTTGAAAAAAAGGTATGCACTGCAACCTATTGGGTCTATTGTACCCTCCACTTATCACAACACATGTTTCATTCCTGTAGACTCCCGAAATTCCGGGAGAGCTTTTGGGGGTAAGGAGTGTGCCTATGCTGTTCATTCGTCGCCTCGATATGGCATCACATTCAAAGAGCAGGTGCAAATGTGTCTCTTTAGTTGAGTCACAGAAATTACCAGAGGTTATTCGACCAGATTCCCAACTTATCCAGACGTTCTCTTAGCCCGTAGAAACCCTGATGATTTCAACTTTCTTTTTGGTTAGCTCAATGATAAGTTAGTACCTTTTTAGATGCAGTAAGACTTAGCTTGGCGAAGTCCTATTGTGCTGTGCCAGTGTTATTTTCTCCTTCTTCTTTTTTCCTTCCTAACCCCGTTCCTAATTCTGTTTGGTCCACTATTCTAGCTAAGCCATCTCTACCTAATTTACTTGTATTTCCTTTGGTATGAAACCCTATTAGCAGGATATTATTGTATTCAGCGGGGGCATCCAAGTTCTCAATGCACCTTACTACGAGGGATAATAGTGCCTTAATTTGACCTCATCTTGCGGACATAAATGCTTGCTTTCTGGTGTTTTGGAGTCGTCAATGGATCGCCGCGTTTTGCTGGCCAGTACATACCTCTCCATAATAGATTTGCTCCAGATAGCCATGCTGTAGAACTCTATCTGGGATTCTAGCTTCTCCACATTCTTAGACGATAGGACTATACTTCTGTCACGCTAAGAAGATGTGTCTAAGGCGGTTCTCGAAGCCCAAGACTCTGATCCAGTGAGCACTACTTGTCTTACTACTATGTGCGTGTATCTTGCTATAGATTTGGTTGCATCAACGTAAGATCTCCCCAGAAACTTAGAGTCCCAGATTAGACCAAGATTGGCAGAAACCTTAACTACGACCTCAGTCAGAATTATATTCCTCATATCTGGGAGGTTCATTTTCCAAGTAAATGCTACAATGACCGTGTTGGAGGAATTGATATCGAGTCCCACATTGGTGCACCAACGCTTGTTTAAGTTTAAACCTTTAAACAAAAAATATAATAATAAGTAATAGATTGGCGCTTACACACATGTTAGTATTTGGCCGAGCTTCTCCTCCGATTTTGGGCGTGCGCCTTGATGTTGTCACACAAAGGGAAGGGACCTACACTTTTACGCCTACTCCGAACGGCGATTGTATTTTTATGAGCAGCGGTTTTTCACTGGCAGAAATACACTCGGAAGGTTGCCATTGCCTGCCGAGGGGCGACCGCTGTTAAGAAAAAACCTTTTTTCTATATTTTTTTTGCGATGTTGCTTTGACCTGGGCTTGCACCCTGGCCCTGTGGAGTGGAAGCGCGCTTTGCTTACCACTATACCACAACGGCCGCTGAAAACAAAGGTCAAGAAAACAAAAAAAATTTTTTTTTTTTTTGGATGAAATATTAAATATTTGGTTACCAGCGCAGTTTCGGCGAATGTTGATATGTTAAAAAAAAATTTACTGACTGCAACCTTTTGCTCGTTTGGCTTCAGATACAAAATATCTTTTGCCAAGTCTTTCCACTTACCATAGCGTAGAACACGTTAAAGGTTCTTCAGTCTGCAACTTGTGAGTCTTTGCAGCAGGCTGCAAAAAAAGAATATTGAAAGGTACATGAATTGGACGAATTTCCGTTTTTTTATTTATGAAAAAATTCAAACACAAGCAACCTTCTTACGTCCTGCATGTCCAATATAAACTACAACAAACGAAATCGCTTCACAACACGGACAACAAATAGATATTGCGGCCGATATGTTAAATTGCTTCATTTACCATGGTGCCATATTTCAGCAGCACTCCTGGATTACCATAACCACAACGGCAAACATATATACACATACATGCATATGCATACATTTATGTACATATATATATTAAAGTAAGTGCAATGTACATACATACACATATGTATAGGCGGCGTAAAAGTTGTGGACACCGCCAAACAAATCCATAGTTGGCCAAATAACGAAGCACAGGGAGAACAATGTAGCAGAAGCACAACGCCATGGGACTTGGCTGGGATATCTGAAATGCGAGTAAGCAACAGGACGACAATTTTAAACATAGCTGTGCATATACATATACTTATAAGCAGGGCCGTAGCCAGGATTTTTTTTCGGGCGGTTCTGACAAAATATTTTTTTATTTTCCCTTTTATTTCAACATAGATTGATTAAAAGAAAAATACTTATAAAAATTAAATTCCTGCCCGTATTTTGTTTGTAAGTCAAATATTAGTGGCATTGTGCTACTATAATAGCACGTCCGAGTAATCATAGTCAACTTATGTATGTACAGTAGCCGAAAAAATTATAGCCGCACCAAATTTTGACAATTTTCAAAATAATATTTTTGCTGTTTTTTAATTTTGGTTAGTTTTTTATGTTTACTTTTTTAACAACATCCGTATAAATACAAGTTTATGGGCAGTTTCACACGATTTGGTATTTGCCGAAATTTGGTGCAAATCGTATCCCAATTGTGTGAATACCTAAATAGTTTTCTTTATCCCAATCACGAAAAATAATTTGTTGAAATTTTTCAATAAAAGATTGCTGTATTGTTCCAAACTTTTGACTACAAAAAAAAATGTCCCAATTTTTTTATTTTGTACCAATAGCCCAATATAAAAATGCACAAATCTGTACAAATGTACTAATAGAGTGGCACTGCCTTCAAAATTTATGCAATTAAAAAAAAAAACAATTCAACAAATTTTCGTAAAAATTTCGAGTTTTTAATTAGATTCTGAGTATGCAGTTAGAATACCTACAACCCCTCCTCCCCCTTCCACCCTTCTAAATTTGGCCTTGCTTATAAGTATACATATTTATATGAACATACACTGTTGTATAATATACCACATGCGCATTCAGTGGCTGTGGTTGTGGCTGCGGCTATGGCGACTATGTAAAGCGCATCAGCGTTCAGCTACACAGCCAACTAGCCAACCAACCAAAGAACCAAACAGGCAGCCAGCCAGCCAGCCAGCCAGCCATACGAACGACTAGTCAGCCAGCAAAGCCTCTAAAATCAGGGTAGGAAGTACCCCATCGCTTGCTGGATCGCATCGGAGGCTTGTATGCTCGAGTGCTTACACTGCGGTATGCCATTACATGAAATGCCTGCTCGTAAAATTTAAAATTTTAACAACAACATCACATGACGCTGCTGAGCTGGTGTTGCCGGCGGCGGCCGCGTGAAAGCGTTCTTGCATAGCGCGCTGCGGTAAGCTGATTTCAAAATGTAGATACACTACAAACATATTAAGGTAATGCGTATGCACATAATTTTTTTATTTAGCGAAATTCTACCACGCATGTAGTATGTATGTATACTTGTACATGTAAGGCTGTAAGCACATACATAATATTGCTTTTAATTTTTGTTACCAAATTTTATATTAAATCTGCAGGACCAATATAAAGCAATTTTTGGGCCAAATATGTATTTTGGCGCATTGCAATAAATTGGAATGTTGGTTTTTAATGCCACGTGTTTTCATTTTAGCATAGCATATTGATAAATGCATACATACATAGGTATATGTAAACGAATTGTATATAATTGAATGTCATCCATATGAAAAATCCTTAATAATGGCTTGGAATTAAGCAGTTACTCAATTTTGTATAGCATACTTTCCTTTAGGAAAGTTAGTAATGCCAGGTTTACCGAGATTTGAATGGAGTTTATATATTTACCTTCAAAAGTTTACAAGGTTTGTGTATCAAATAATGGTAATTTGGATAACTTCGCCCAGCGGTTGAAATTAAACTACTAAAAGTAAGGGGAGTTGAGTTGAGTTGACGTCAATCAAATGAATTTTTCTCATCACACGATTTGGTTTTGGTTACATTATATGGTATAGTTACCAAATCAGTCTTTTCTAATGCATAATTTTTATCAACTTTCTCCGTATACGATACCGTTCGCTAATGATCTTGTTTCGTAAGCCATACAGGGCAATTCTGGCAACTGTCTTTCCACTCACCACAGTCTTTCGAAAGACAAAAGACTTTCGTAAGATAATTGTCAATTCTGCCAACTATCTTGAAAGCCTTTACTGTCTTTCGAAAGACTAATTGAAAGATCTGCTAACGAGGATCGCTTACCCGTTATGCTGCTCGCATTTTAGCAATACATATTTTTTTTCAATACAATTAAATTAAAAATATATATATATATTTCTTTTAAAGCAATAAAAAAAATAAATAAAGGCATTAAAAAAAAATAAAATCAAATTAAACTAAAATTCAGCAAAAATAAATTAAAATAAATTTAAAAATTAAATGAAACTAAAAAAGAAAATGTAAACACTAAAATAAAAAAAAAATTATTAAAATTTGAAAAAACATAGTTTTATTTTTTACGTTGAAATAAGTCAATTATATTATATGTGGAAGCATGAAAATCGCTGGATTTTTAGTTTACAATGATAATTTTAAGCTTGGACTTATGTATGTATGCCAATAGCTTTTTATAGTGGGGCATATGTATATATGAGCCATCCGCATATTTCACACATGTATGCATATGCTAGACATTTTCTCTAGCCAATAAAAGTATATTTAATGCACACGGAATTTTATAACGGTATATTGCAGATAGTACCATAAACTAGAGTTTGGTAATTTTGTATACTACTTAAATTACATTTAAGGGGCCTTACATACGTGCCGTGGGACAATAGCTTCCCTGGAGACTCGAAAAGGCTAAAACAAAATATGAACATTAAAAAGGAATAATATATTATTATTATTATTTATTACAGAGACAAAAATTATTTACGATACTAAAAATTAAATGAAGTCCAAAATATACTCTTCTTTTGAAAACAGTAATATATAAAAGTTAAAAGAATATGAAATTATCAAAAAAAAAGAAGAAATAAATAATATAGGTTTCCAAAATTAAAGTATTTTATTTATTTATTTCTTTATTTGAACAAAAGTGGTGGTACAAATAAGATAATAATCTTTTTAAAGTACATCCACTTCATTTGGTGTTTTATTACTGAGTAACAAATTGAATTAAATTAAATTTAAAAAAATGTGTTTCTTTTAAAATAAAGTCTAAAAGTTAAGTGAGAATGAAACAAAGAAAAAATGAATATTTAATTAACAAAAGAAAAAAATAAAATAAGTTCCTAAAAACTAAATTAAATTTAAATAAATTTATGTACTTCTTTTTAAAACAATAACTTCTAAAAATTAAAAGAAAATTAAATTTAAAAGAAAAAAATGCATAAAGTAATTTTCTAAAAATTAAATGAAATTAAAAAAGAAAATCAAAGTATATCAAAAGTTTTGCTGCATCAGGACTCAAACTTGGATCTCTCGAATGGCACGCCCGTGCTTTGCTCACTCGGTCATTGCTTTCTCTCAAAATAGCTTTTCAGCACGGCTGGTAAATGAGAGAGCTTTTGTTTTAAGACTTTTGTGCTAGAATAACTAAAGTCTTTCGCACTATCTTCGCATGTGTCTTTCATTTGTCTTACGTAAGACTTTTTACTATATTAGCCAGAAATGTCCTGTTAGTCTAAACAGGCAGTAAATCAATTTAAGGTTAGCACTTTTTATATACATATACATACATACATTGCTAAAATACTCGTAAATATCCTTTCAAGTAATTAAGCATTCAACTTACCGAATAATCGATTAATCCTTATCTGTAGTTTGTACTCATAAATAACAGACAGATAAACATGAATAGCGGTAATGGAATTACTGAATATTAAAATTAAAGAAAAGAAAATAAGAGCTTTTGTCAACTTACTACGCTTAAATATTCGGAAAGTGTGCAAACAAATGTGGTAGCTCTGTCAATTTACGTACATATAATACATATGTAGGTACGAATGTCTGTCGCATTTTTGACAACGCCGTCCATTGCTTGGAATATACATATGTACAGACATTCATGCAATGCACAAATGCCTCATTACCATTTTCAATCACATTCAAATTCACCACCAATCACTTTTAACGAGATTACAACACTTGCACAAACATAGCCAAAACACAACAACAACAACAAAAAGCATGAAATAAGCGCACAACAGCAATCAAATCAACTACAGCAGCAAGCAGCACTTTATGGCAAATAGTACACTTACTCGTGGAGAACTTGGCCAGCTATACGAAGTTTATCGCGCAGAAAATTTGTTGAGCGTTAAAAAAAAATCGCCAGCAATTTTTTGTATAAGCGGAGAATTTCGCATTTCGAGTGGTTTTTGCCTTGCTGTTTTTTTTTTTATTTTTTTTATTGAGTAGTATGGTATATTGTATATGTGTGTGTGGGTGTGTTTACTTTTTTTACTTCTGCATTTTGTTGTCAACTTTTTTCGACTTGTTAAGTTTTTTTTTTTTTGTTGATTTTGTTCTGTGCATTTGCAAACAAAATTGAACTTTTGCCAAACTAACTGCAAAGTTGAAAAGCGTGGACAGTGCTGCAAGTACATTGAAGTATTCATTAAACAAACACATTTACATGCCACAGCGTATATTCATATAAAGCGAATGACAAGCAAAAATTTTGGGTGAAAATGTGCATGAATATTTTGTAAAACACACACACACACACACACAGTTGCACCCATTCTAGAAAAGTGCTCAAGCACACCATTACATATCGGACGAAACGCCACCAACAAAAAGCTTAGCTGAGCGCAACGAAAAGCTGAGGTGAGCGTAACAAAAAAGTCAACTGTAATAGCAACCATAAAAAGTGGCATAAGAGCACATCTAAACAAACATAAGGAACAATATTGCATATTGTCATCACCTGTGCGGCAGCAACATGCTAGACATGCATGCATATGTATTTATACCTTCGTAAGTATGTATGTATGTGTAGCATGAAAATGTACTCGGCGCAGCAAGTGGCATAAGGAGTTCGTAAGAGTTAAAGTAGAGAGGGATACCAGGAACCTTTTGTAAAAGCTAGCTAGGTAAAGGTAGCCCGCAGCTGTGGTGTGCCTTGCAGTGCCCAAAAGAGCAAGCTATAAATTCTTTACGCCGCACAAAAAACCACTCTCGTTTAGTGCCGTTGGCAAGTTTCAAATGCCAGTGTGCGATGCACATTTCGAAGCCAGTGCAGCCAACAATTACATACATATATAAATACATATATATGTATGTACATAGCTATGTATGGAGAAGTATATAGAAATGATATGTGAATCGGCGCACTGAAGACTGGCTTGAGAAGCAACTTGATATTTTTATATTCCCACTTTTGGGAACATCAACAGCGAAAAAGCGAACACGAATTGTGTCAAAAGTAAAAACTGATGAAGCATATCGCTGAAAAATGGTAGAAGTTTGCGCGAAAGAAAACAAATAAAAACAAAAGCACCGCAGTGAGTGGGGCTGCTGTCTGGAATACGGAAGCGCTAGAAAGACTGCAAATACACTTAAAAAGGTAAATGCATGTGTTTTGTGTAACTGAAATTGAAATAGTACACAACTAAATTAAACAATTTTATATTCCACTGGTATTTCCGTCATTTCACATTCTTCTTCTTCTTTTTGTTTGGCGCTGTAACCGCCTAACACGCCAGTTGTTTCTACTCTCTGGTATTGCGCCTTATACCAAAACGCCTATGAAGGGTTACCCGTAGGCAGTGGCGGATTTACGGGGGTGGTTTTCGGGTTGATCATCTAAAAAAATCAGTTAAATAAAAAATATTTATCACAGAAAGTTTTTATTTTTAATTTTTTTTCGGCGTAATTTCGCAGAACTTTCTTTTTCCTTCTCTGGAACTCTAGAACTATTGAAAACATACTCAGACCAGCTTTAACTTTTAGTTTTTCAAATATTTAACTTTTTCGACTTTTTAAAAGCATTGTCCTTTTTTTGTATTAATTTTACAGATTTTTCTTTTTCCTTTTCAGGAACTCTAGAAATATAGAAAAGCAACTCAGAATAATAAAACTTCAATTTTTCCGACTTAAAAAAAATTTATTTTTTTCTGCGTAGATTTTCAGAACTTTCATTTTCCTTCACAGGATCTCTAGAACTATTGAAAAGCTACTCAGAACAGTTTTCTTTTTATTTTTTTCAAACATTCAACTTTTTCGACTTAAAAAAAAAGAAATTTTTTTCGGTTTTATTTTGCCGATTTTTCTTTTTCCTTCTGAGGAACTCTAAAAAGGTAGAACAGCTAGTCAGAACACTATTACTTTTTTTTTTCAATTAAACTTTTTCGACTTTTTTTAAATGTTTGTTTCTGTATAATTTTGCAGAACTTAAATTTTCCTTCTCAGTACCGCTGGAACTATTGAAAAGCTACCCAGAACAGTTTTAGTATTTATTTTTTTCAAAAACTTAATTTTTATAACTTAAAAAAAATGTTTTTCCCTGGGTAATTTTGCAGAACTTTCTTTTTCCTTCTCAGGAACTCTAAGCGTAACTAAGCACCTGCGGCCAAGAATTATGCTCTTTTCAATCTCTGACGGGCAGTATGCTGGCTCCTGGGCAAACAAAGTCGTTTATAGCGTCGAAATAATGCTTTCAACATTGTCGTGCTCCCTTTTTTTTGTTGCTAGGAGCTTATAGGTCCCTTCCTTATCTTTTCTGACTAAAATCTGAGAAGTGTCAAAATGCAAGAGCCTAAGGAAAATGCGCTCACTAAAAGAGAATGAAAGGAAATAGTAAAGGAACACAAAAACTAAACAAATTTTTAGTCCAAGGAATGCCAACAACAAAACTGATGTCAAATAAAAATTGAAATCTATCTACAAACACTTTCATAAAATATGGCAGCAAAATATAATTAAAGCCAATCCGATTCGCTTGAAAAATGTTCCATGGGGGCTTTCGGGGTTGGCGATTAAGAATCTGAAGTCAGATTGGAAAAATTCAAAAGGATGGACCGAATATGGCGGCAAAAACATGTAAATCTATTAGATTCGCTTAAAACTTTGCAAGCAAGGATTCTTAAAGCCTCTTATTACGAACTTTAAACCAGATTTAAAAAAATCAAATGGTGGATACATATTGGATCTACGATTTATTATGGGGAAAAGTTGAAATCGAGCGTACGTACCTGGCATATGAGTAACTTGTTAGTGTGAATCTGATCTGATTTTAGATTCGTAATCAGAGACCTTAAGAACTCTTGATTGGTAGTTTTTCGCCATATTGGGGCCGCCGTTTTGAATTTTTCCAACCTGACCTCAGATTCGTAATTAGCGGCCGCAAGAACCCCAGAGGAAAACACTTGAAGCGACCCGAATCAATTTTAAAAATTTTGATCAAAGAGGAAAATGCCACGAAAGAAGGTAAGCGAAAAATGGAAAGCAAATAAAGCTGAAATACTTTGAAGGAATACAAACTGAAAAACTGTTGCTGAGATTTCAACTGCAGACTTACCAAAGAAACTACAAGCAATATAAAGGCAAGCATGACCGGAAGGAAGCAAAAGCGTAATCAATACAAACATGTAGATGCATATAAGCGCCAGAAAAACACCAGCCAAAAAACGCGCATACCATTGTGTTGCATCTTTGCAGCGCACACTAGGGAGGCGCAATCTCTGACAATTTTACTTTCCAAAGTATGTAGTTGTAAGTTAGTGTTTATTATGGACAGCTCCAGCTGAATAACTACAAACTTTAAATAAGCAGTTTTTCACATTTCCGTTTGTGCAATGTCGCAATTCAATGATTGTCATACCTCTCACGAATGAGTACAACCCTAATAAGCAAACATCGCCATGCCCTTTCGTAGAGGCACAGGTGAACTAGAATAATTTACTTTGCTCGCTCCAACGCCAAAATCAATAAATCAACAGCGTCATCGCAGCCATCGCTATACTCAACGCCATCACCATAGCCGTCGCCATCGCCGTTGCCACCGTCAGCACCAACAACGAAAACTTAGAATGTGCAACGATGAACAATGTGCTGAATGTGAAGTCAGGGAAACGGAATTGGCGCAAAAAGATATGCCAATGTACACATAGGCAAAAATGTAAGCATACATGCAAACACACACACACACACACACACATGTACATACATATGTATGTATGCGGGTACACTTATTCACATGCAATCACGGTTGGTCACACACCTAACGCCAAATTTTAATGGGGCACGTCAACAATGGCAACGTCTATTGGTTGCACCGTACGTATGTATGTATGCATGTACCTACAAACGTTACGTTTTCCAAATAGCTAACGGCACATGCAAGGCACAGGAAAGCGAGTCGTAGCAGTGCGCTGTTACCTAAGTGAGTTTAACACATTAGAAACGTGCGTGGTCGAAAAATGCTATGAATTTCCGTGAAATAGCGGGCAACGTTGGCAATTTGTGGAGCGAATGCTTGAAATTAATTGGTGGCGATTTTTTCTTCCACTAGCTTCAAGAAGTTTAAAGGGTTTGACAAGTGTTTAGAGCAGTAAAAACTATGCTTCGCAAATTTCAAGAGTTTGCTAAAACGTATTTTTTTCACGGCACGAACAAATGACCATAGGCAGGTCAAATTTCTTTCGATTAATATGTATGTATACTAGGTAGGGATGTTCATTTTTCAGCTTTTTCCGATCCCGAAAATCGAAGAAATTGCTTCTATATTGTATGAGAAGCTCTACTACCATAATATCTATACATATAATAAAATTGTAACAGGGCGATATCTGTACATTATAGATATTAAAGAAAAATTAATGTGGGAGGTCCTTATTAGAGCGCCAGAAGCCAAATCAACCATTTTTAGGATTTTTCTGTCTGTCTGTATGTCTGTCTGTATGTTTGCACGCGCATAACTCGAAAACGAACGCATTGATTTGAATGCAGTTTTCACCGATGTATTGCTCGAGGTCTAACTTAAAATATGGAAAGCAAAAAATTAAAGAGTTGCCACCTATTTGAAAATTGTAGTTTAAGTAAATTGATAAGAAAAGTGAATTTTGCAATATGGGTGTCAAAAGAAAGAGGCTTAAGAAGGCTTACAGCCAAAAATATTTTTTTTGGTTGCCACCTGTTTGAAAATTTTAATTTAATTTAATGTATGAGATAAAGTGAGTATTGCAATATGGGTATCAAACTGAACAGGTTTGGTAAATTTTACTGCCGAAAATATTTTTAGGGAGAGTTGCCACCTGTTTGAAAAATGTTATTGTATTAAATTGATAAAATAAATGAAATCTATATCTATTCCTATAATAAAATTTTAACAGACCGATGTCTGTACCTTATAGATATTATTAAAGAAATATTAGTATGATGGGTTTTTAATATGATGGGGATCTACAGAAGCAAAATAAATAATTTTTAGAATTTTCGACTCTCTGTATGTCTGTATACTTGTACCAGCATCACTCGAAAGAGCTCTAGCTTACAATATAAAAGAAAAAAAATAGAGAGTTACCACCTGTGTTTAAAATTACAGTTTAGGTCAATTGATACGGTAAAGTAAATACTGCAATATGGCTATCAAAGGAAAGAGGTTTACAATGGCTTACAGCTGAAAATATTTTCGTGAAAGATTGCCACCTATTTGAAAACTTTAATTTGGTTTAATTGGTAGCATAAACTAAATACGGCAATATTGGCATCAAACTAAAGAGGCTAGGAAATTTTAATGCCGAAAATATTTTTAGGGGACTTGCCAACTGCTTGAAAAATTTTATTAATTAAAATTTGTAAACTAAATGAAATATTACAATACGGACATTAAACTAAAGAGGATTAGGAAGCTTACATTTGAAGAGATTTTTGAAGCGTGTTGCCACTTATTTGAAAATTTTAATTCAGTTAAATTTATAAGATAACCTAAATGTTGCCATATGGGAATCAAACGAAAGTATTTGAGAACAATAAAATTTTAACAGGCCGATATCTGTACATAGTAGATGTCAAAGAAAACTTAATAGGGGGTTTAATAGATCAGCAGAAGCCAAGTCTAAAATTTTTATAATTTTGGCATTACACAAAAACTAATGTATGGAATTAAATGCAGTTTTCACCGATGTGCATATTGCTAGAGCTCTAATTGAAAATATAGAATCCATTTTTTTTTTTGTTTTAGTTTATCGTCGATCATTATTCCTAGGGTTTTGAATGTATTAACTTTTTCCAGAGCGTCGTTGTTTATATTTAGAGTTAGCAACGGACTGTTCTCAAAATTTCACCTTGATATAACCAAAAACTTAATTTTATTCACATTCAATTAAATGAGTTCAAGCATGACCAATCGCACTTTTTTGGAACTTCTGTGTGGAAGGTTTTTGCTTTTAAACGCTATTTTGCATTGGCCAACGCAAAAGTTCTTATTTGGCGCCGCAAAGTAAGCGGGCATTGGCTAGTTTTTTTAATAATAAAAATAGACTCTAGAAGTAAAGAACTGCTTACCTTTCTTAATATGCGAAAATTCTAATAAAATCTTTTAAGAGTGTATTGTACGAAAAAAATGTTAAGTAAAATGATGGCATCCCTCTCTTGCCTGTGTAGCATAGAAATTATCTCACTTATCTTACTATGAATTTTAATTCAAAATTTATTCTTATCTTATCTTAGCCTAATCTTAATTTTGATATTAATCTTAATTTTAATCGTATTCCTTATCTTAATCGCAATCTTAATCCTAATCCAAATCTTAATCTTAATCTTAACTTAAATCTTAATCTTTATTTTAAGTGATAGATGCATCACTTCTTAATCTTAATGCTAATCTTAATGTCAATCATAATCTCAATCTTAAACTTATTGTTATTCTTAATCTCAATCTTAGTCGTAATCTTAGTTTTGATCTTAATCTTTATCTTTATCTTCATCTTTCTCTTACTCTTAATCTTAATCTCAGTCTTAATCTTAATCTTAATCATCATTTTAATCTTAATCTTAATCTTAAACTTAATCTTAACCTTAATCTTAATCTTATTTTTAAACTTTCTCTTAATCTTAATCTTAATATTAATGTTAATCTTAATCTCAATCTTAATCTTATTCTTGTGCTTAATATCACTCTTTATCTTAATGTTAATCTTAATCTTAATCTAGACATTACTCTTAATTTAAGTTTAAATCCTTACTTGGTCTTCATCTTTCTCTTAATCTTAATCTCATTCTTAATCTTAATCTTATTCTTATGCCTAATATTACTCTTTACCTTAATGTTGATCTTAATCTAAACATTAATCTTAATCTAAGTTTATATCATAATCTTAATCTTCATCTTTCTCTTAATCTTAATCCCAGTCTTAATCTTAATCTTAAACTTAATTTTAATATTAATCTTAATCTTAATATTCACCTTAATATTAATCTTAATCTTAACGTTAGTCTTGATCCCAATCTAAATCTTAATGTTAATCTTAATCTTACTCTGCATCTTCATCTTAGTCTTAATCTTTATCTTTATATTAACCCCAATCCTAGTATTAATCCTAATCTTAATCTGTATCTTTATCTTAACCTTTTTCTCAATCTTTACCTTAACCAGAATCTTAATATTACTCTTTATCTTAATGTTAATCTTAATCTAAGTTTTAAACTTTATATTTATCTTAACGTTAACCTTAATATTAATTTCAATCTTTATCTTAAGCATAATCCTAATCTCAATATTCAATCTTAATTCTAACAATAATTTTAATCTTAACGTTAATCGTAATCTTAGTCTTAAGTCTTGTTTTCACTTTAAAAATTTCAATGACATTTGTCGTCAAGTAAATGAAAACACATTGTCAAATGAGTTTAAAAACCCTATATCGATTGATTTAGGTCAGGATAGGTCTTCAGTCGTGTACATGTGCTGCTATACCAGCTATATGTCCACGAAGGTACCGATGAAAGAGATAAACTCGTGTCAAAATATGTCGACAAATTTTGGCATGAAAATATGACATAGTGAAAACCAGTCTTTATTCTCAATCTTAATTTTAATCTTAATCTTAAACTTGATAAGTATCTTAATCTTTATCTTATCGCAATCGAAATCATAATCTTACACGGAATTTTTTAACTAGATCTCAGCCATCGTGTCGCTTTTTCCCTACATGGCAATGCAAACATTACAACCAACCGAGCGCAAAAAAGTATCACTTCAAAATACATTTATTTATTATTATTTATGCGCAGATAACTGCTACAACATTTTAATATTTTGTACTTATTCATTATAAGTATAATCTAAAAGATTAATTTTTAGTATCTAAGTTCCTATTTCTTACTCAAAATCCAACCAAAGTAACCATAAACACGGATTATAAAGCAGACCCACTCTGAGATGTTTACTAAGGCACTCATAACTAAAACTGCTATGGCGTATACGCAACCCAACGCCAGCAGTGCAATGCAGTAAAAACAGTTACGCTTAATTTGCGTACAAATCCGAAACAATTCATTTAAATTCAGTTTCATTTTCGTAATTCTGCACTCTGCAGCAAGCAGCCAGCAGCCAGCCAGCTTAAGATTTAGCTGCGTAAAGCAGAGAAGTAGGCTAAATTAAATCATATTACATTTGCCAAAGATATAAATAAAACAACAGACTAAAATTAGTACAAAGGATGCGAAAGAGAATGGATGGAGTTAAACAGAGACTCCATTTGGTGTGCGAGTATACTACTTGCAATGGCGGTGCATATACAAGTGGCAAGAAACCAACTTAAATGACGACAACACTAAAATACATTAAAATGAAAATTGAAAATGTGCTAGAACGGCGTCAAGGAGAAGGCAGGAGCGGGAAGCGAGAAGCGAGAACAGTGTAAGTATGAATAAAGCGGAAGTGAAGGAGCCAAAGGTGCATGCGACGACGAGATAATGAAAATATGAAGCAACTTAAATACACAGGCAAACACAGCGTGAATATGCAACAAAAGGCAATACCTCTAGCTAGCTAACGATGCTAGCAATACCAACAACAGCAACAACTGCTACAACATGCATTGGCTGCATAAGCGAAGTACTCGTATGTACTACATGAAATAACAACAAAAGCGCTATAAAGCAAACATGAGTGAAATTTTAGAATTCATTGAATTTTAAAACATAACAATAAAGCACTCAAGAGTTGTACTACGTACCGCCATCGCTGCACTGTTGCACTGCTACATATATATATATTAGAAATTGTTGTAGCTATTTCGCTATGGAAAATTCAATACTGTAAAGTGAAAAAATGAAAACGCGAATTGCGCGTAGAAGACTCAGCCAGTGCTGGCACCCAGTAGTATTGTCATAATATTCGAAACCCTTAGCTTGCACACACAACGACAGCTAAATATACGCGCAGATATATCCCAGTAGCAAAAGGCAAGAACTGGTAAATGGAAAGGTAATAGCCAAAATGAGGGCCCAACTACTCAATTCTTTGCTGGACTTTAGCACGGCCGTTTCTTCGAAATCCATATTTTACCAAATCGAGTTACTGTATTGATAATTAGATGAATTTCAAAAACACCTAAATCCGATTACTCGACTAATTTCGATAACTGTGCGTTTCGACGGCTCGATAAATTTCGATCACTCAAAAATTTATATCCCGTGATATAAATAGGTAACTCGATAAACCTTGGATACCATATTTTTGAAAGCTATCGGCAAATCGAGAATCGAAAAATTTCAGTTAATCAATCGATGAATTACGAAAATTTGATAAATTTTGTTAGCTCTATAAATAATGCTAATTCAATAAATATCGATAACTTGATAAATTTCATTAACTAGACAAATTTCGGTAACCCCATTAATATTAATAGCTTAATCATTATCCGTAAATAAATTTCGACAACTCAATAAACATTCATCAATTTGAATAATTCGATATGTTTCGATAACTCAAAAAACATACTTGGATAAACTTGGATAAACTTGGAACTTCGATAAATTTCGGTAACTTGATAACTCTCGATTGCTAAGTTTTTTATTACTGAATTTATTTCTACTAGTGTTCGCCCAGCGGTTGAAATTCAACCGATAAAATTAAGGATAGTTTATGTAAGTTCAATGAGCTAAAATAACATTAGTTGGAATGGGTTAAGTGGAGGGGAGTTTAGCTTAGTACTTGGCATAACATAACATAACCATAACATAAGAATAAATAACATAACATATGAAGCATAACACACCACAATATAACATCGCACACTCCTCAGTTGTATTTCCTTTTTATCCCTTTTTTCTCATCTATCTAAATCTTATTTATTTTGGTTCATTTTATGCCAAATGATGTTGCCTTTGATGCCACATCAAGTGATATCATGTCATGTGGTGAAATTGGGTGTGGTGAGCTGCGGTGTGGTGGAATTGGCTGCAGGAGTTACGGTGTGGTGAATTTAGGTGTGGTGGATTCAGGTGTGGTGAGTTAAGTTATGGTGAGAAAGTTGAGGTGTGGTGAATTAAGGTGTGGTGAATTTTGGTGTGGTGAGTTGAGGTGAGTTAAGGTGTGGTGAGAAAGTTGAGGTGTGGTGAATTAAGGGTGGTGGATTTAGGTGTGGTGGATTTAGGTGCGGGGGTTAAGGTGTGGCGAGTTGAGGTGTGGTGAATTTAGGTGTGGGGAGTTAAAGTGTGGTGAATAAATATGTGGTGAGCTCAGGTGGAGTAAGCTTTTAAGTTAAGATGAGTTAAAGTTAAGGGGTTATGATTTTTATCCTTATCTTCATCTTCATCTTCATCTTCATCTTCATCTTCATCTTCATCTTCATATCCACCTTCGTTTGTATTTAGGTTTCTTTACTTTTATTCTAATCTTTGCCTTTATCCCTTTCTTCTTCTACATATTCAACTTTACCTTCTTCCTTGCATGAATCTTAATCTTCGTAAATCTGATTTCTAAACGGCTGCTTAGCAGATTTCTTTAATTCAGTATCAATATTAAAGCAATGTCATTGATGCCACATAAAGTGATATCATGTCATGTGGGGAAATTGGGTGTGGTGGTTTGCGGTGTGGTGGAATTGGGTGTGGGAGCTACGGCGCTGTGAATTCAGGTGTGGTGGGCTTAAGAGGTGCGGTGAGTTTAGGTGTGGTGAATTTATCTGTGGTGAGTTTAGGTGTGGTGAATTTAGGTGTGGGGAGTTAAGATGTGGTGAGTTGAGGTGTGGTGAGTTAAGGTGTGGTGAGAAAGTTGACGTGTGGTGAATTACGGTGTGGTGGATTTAGGTGTGGGGGGTTAACGTGTGGTGAGTTGAGGTGTGGTGAATTTAGGTGTGGTGAGTTGAGGTGTGGTGAGTTAAGGTGTGGTGAGAGAGTTGAAGTGTGGTGAATTACGGTGTGGGGGTTAAGTTGTGGTGTGTTTCATCTTCATCTTCGTCTTCATCTTCATCTTCATCTTCATCTTCATCTTCATCTTCATCTTCATCTTCAT
>NW_023459343.1:58681-62898 GCF_013731165.1 Rhagoletis pomonella | reverse complement strand
AATCCACAGTAACTGAAGAACTTAAAGGGCGCTTATTATCGTTAAAACGCGGCAACATCTGAGCGTGATCGGTATAAATGTGCAATATATAAAAAATGAAACCATTATAAGTCAAACGTTGGCAAATAAAGAGCTCAGGCAGAGACATACAGGTCATTACTTAAAGTCTGTAAAGTTAGAAGTCCTAAATGATTATAAAATCGACATAAACCAAATATTGACCATAACAACAGACAATGGAGCAAACATGGTAAAGGCGGTACATGACTTAAACGCAGACCTAAGAAATGATCAAAAAGACGACTTAACAGAAAACAGTTTGATATTGATTGAAAATAGTTTTCGTTCACAAATAATAGCTAGCATCCGATGTGGCTCCCATACGCTGCAACTTTGCGTAAATGATGTTTTAAATAAAGAGGAAACCAGGCATACAATAGAAAAATGCAGATGTGTTATAAAGAAATTAAGATGCCAAATATACCTGAATATCTTGAAAAGTGGTGCCTACAAGATATCTGTCTTAGATTGCGTTACAAGGTGGAATTCAACATATAATATGATCGAAAATTTATACGAGTTAAAAGAGTTTGTTACCTCATTGAGTTTGGAAAATACTGACCTTTTAATTAGTCACGAAGAGTGGAATTTTATACCAGAATTTTTGAAAATATTCAAAAGTTTTTATACTGTTATAGTTAAGTTACAGTCTGAAAAATTGCTTTATAGTGACTTATATATAATTATAATGGATATTATACTTCAAGTTGAAAACCTTCCACGCAGTGAGCTTCGAGTTTCTTTACTTTCAAGTTTAAATAAGAGAAAGTCAAAGCTCTTCGAAAACGATTTATTTAATGCAGCTGTATATTTGCACCCAAGAATCACAGTTATTTTAAACTCAATTTGCACAATCGATGAATTTCGTACGTCATTTACATACCCGGATTGCTTCTTAAAAAGTTAATATTTGATATATCACGATATGTATAAATAATTTAATTTTTTATCTCCCTAGTTGAGATATAAGTTTATACTTTAAATACATACATACATTTATAAATTTTTATTTATGTGCAAACATCTTAGCCTTCGTTTGCAAACAAGAGGTCGCACAGTTACCCGCGTCGTTGCGACGTCGCTCTGGCGAAGTCGTTTTGGTGAACTCGGAACGACGTCGCTCTGGTGAAGTCGTTTGGGTGAACTCGAAACGAATCCGTTTCTTCGAACCCACAAGTTTTTTGAGGAACCTCCGGTCTGGGTTGGACAAGTTCCACGCCCGTTTGGGTGAACTCAAAACGAATCCGTTTCTTCGAACCCACAAGTTTTTTGAGGAACCTCCGGTCTGAATAAATAAGAATAAATAAAAGTCATTCATTTGGATACTAAACCGTTTTTATTATGACAGAATATGGAATCCACAATGTACACTTGTACTCAGAAAATTAAGCCGCCTACATATTTTTTTCAGTATTCATAATATTCTTCATATTATTTTTATTTTATTTTAATTTTTTTTTTATAAAGGTACAGTTCACTCTATTGACCTTATTAATAAAAAATAAAATTTGTGGGTATGAAGTTTTTTTAAATTTGGTATAAAACTGTACTTTTACTTTAAATTTGGTATAGATTTTGAGCATAGTTTTGCAGTTCGCTTGTATATCGTTTTTGCGGACTGCAGGGGAGTCGTTTTTGCGACCCGCCGGTAAGTCGTTTTTGCGACTTTTCATCCGACGGCGAGTTCACCAAAACGAGTCGGAAACGACGTTAATGGACAGCTATATGTATATGTAACTGAATCTCCTAGTGCTTTGCCAAGCAGTACGCAGATGTTTACACATGAAATTTCATGAGTACCTGGTACTCACGCCTTTTTCTGTCAATAATATTCCCAGAAAATATTTCACGAGCCGAACCAAGGCACACAAATACAGGTAGAAGCCAAAATGACGTTGCTCTCATGAGAACCAAACCTTTAAACTTCAACTTGTTTTTCTTATATTTCCTATATTTCGTTACGCTTTGAATGTCATATCGTTAGTTTTTTTGAATGTTCGTTAATAACAAATTTTAATTAACAATTGAATTTTTGTAGCGTTGTGCGGTTTATACTTAGTGTATGTGTTAAAAATGCAACACCTGAAGCGTTGTTTTTTATGTGGAGTTAAATATAAAGCAGATACCACTAATTTTTTTAAGGTGCCTCAATATCCTTCGCGTAAGGAGCATTGTGAAAGCAGTTGTGGGGCAGAGGTGCAAAATGCTTTGCTGTGTGTTAAACATTTTAAAGGAGCAGATTTCACAAATACGCCGGGAGGTACAGGAAAGGCAAGTTTGATGCCAAGTGCTGTTCCTATGACCCTTATGACGAAAAGTCCCTCCAACAACACTGCATGTCATAAATCAAAAACAGAAAACAACATACGAGTTAACAAATTTTAACTAAAGAAAATAAATAAATAAAAATAAACTTAAAATTTACTTAAAAACGTCAACCAGTGAAATGTAATTTTTTTATTTTTCCTTACACATTTTTATTTTTACTCTCCCGAAAACTTTGACTTTTGTAGGTTTAACGTCAAATTGGCTTCTACCTGTTTTTATTGTACCATGCGCCGAGCAACAAAATATTGATGAGCCCGCAATGAGCAGCCAATCAAGCCCAGCGCCAAAATCACTAAATGATTTCCTTTCCAATTTAGACCCTACGCCTATCAATGAAGAGCCAACGACTTCATCGAGTTTACGCATCGAAACTGATATATTTATGTACGAACGACAACACAGGATAGCTCTTGGAGAGAATATACTGGGATTTTGGAAGAATCAAAACAATTCCATGACTGCCATAGCTGAAGTTATTTTGGCCATCCCTTGTACTCAAGTCAGCGTGGAGCGGTTATGTTCTTCCTTGAAGTACATTTTATCCAACCAGCGGAACAAATTAACACCAATAAATTTGGAAAATATTTTACCAGTTAGAGCTAATGGAGAATTTAATAAAAATTAATACACATGTATCACTATGTATGTACATATTTTTTTAAATGAATTTTAATTAATAAATTTCACGTGAAAACATAAGAACATCAAGCATTTTTCAGTTGCATATGATATACACAATGTGTATGCATGTATGTATACTATAGGAATCGTTTCGTTTAGTGTTGTGAGCACGGTTGCCGTTTTGGTCCAAATGGACCAAATTTGGTCAATTTCTTTTCGTTTGGTCCATTGGTCCAATTGTTTTTGAAATAGTCCATTTCACAAGCCTTTGGTTAGGTTATTATTACCCTTTCACTTCATGCAATAGTTTCGCGTTTTCAATTTTTTTCTATTTAATTGATGAATATTCCGCCCCATGATACAAAAAACAAGGTAGTTCCATTGTCACTTTTTCGTCGCCATATTAACAACCTGACAATTAAGCAGATTGTGACATTTCGTGCTACCATACCCAATATCTAAAATCCTTCAAATTTTCTTATTAATTTTTTGTCGATTTAAAAATATTTTGTTCTTACATGTACATTTTAAATTGTATGAAAGCTGACAGTTTATAGAATTCAGTAGCGACGAAAACAAAGGGGGGTTAAGTGGTTAAACCTTACCTAAGCCGATCATAAAACTTGCGACGCAATTTCAGCTTATACCTATGGGTCTTGGCGAGAATGTTAACCCTGAAGGTTTTGCTTAAAATGGTTCTTGGGATACACCCTGTGATCATGTTACTTTCCAGAAGGTGTCGCGCCCGTTTTCCTGTACATATTTCCGTTGGAAAAATAAATGCTTCCAGAGGTATCTATGCGTCACAAGAATTTTAGTTTATTTGGTTTATACCGCTAGCTTTCAATGGCTTTGAGATCGTTTTCATATACCCCCATTTTTCATAGGTTTTGGATTGATTTCATTTTCCTCTATTCCTAGTTCTACGGTGGCACGCCGCATTTTCCAATAAACTCTTATTTTTCCATGAGCTTAAGATTGACTTCATATACATATATCCATACAAAGTTCCAGGACCCTACCACAAATACTTCCAGAGATATGCACTCTGAAAAATTCGATTTGTATGGGAGGTTCTACACGCCCTTTAGATATCGGTTTTGTTTTAGCCTATAACCATTATTGGAAAACTTGTGTCCGAAATTTCAAAAAAAGCCGGTATGGGCATTGTGACTCCTCAAGCGAAATGAACTAATGATTGCAAAAAA
>NW_023459343.1:53064-58671 GCF_013731165.1 Rhagoletis pomonella | reverse complement strand
TTTCTAGAAAAATTTTACGGCCCATGAGTTCCAAAGTAAATTCCATTGCTGTTAAATGGACAAAGACAATATAATATGTATTAAATAACATATCGAAATGTGTAATTTCAGTAATTTGTGTAAATGTGTAATTTCAGAATTACATCAGAATCACGTATCCGATATAGAAAACTACATTGTGAATTAATGAGATGAAATGAGGACACTAACATAATTTTAAAATATGTTCACTAAAATTGTATTAATATTAAAATAATGATTTGGCAAGTTGTTATCGAATTTAATGTAAAATTTAAACGTTCTCAAAATAAGATATTGATTAGTTTTAAAAGGTATATATATATTAATACAACTATTTACTTTATAATCCCAAATTTAGAATATAAAATGTCCCACACCAAAAAAACTTACAATTGGGTAATGCCGCTTCGAATTTTTCACAATTGAGCAATTGTCAAAAATCTGCTTTTTAATCAAAAAGTTGTTTATTGAAACTACCTTCTTTTTTGTATCATGTTCCGCCCTATGTTGAATATCGTCGTCGTCAGTAAAAGTGACGATACGGCCATCGTCATCACAGTATACCAGTAGAAAAGGTTTTTGTTGTTGTGGTTGTTAATTTGGTCCCCATAAAGGACTTGAGGGTTGCGAGCAACTGTTTTGCCGCATTCAGGGTGCTGTGCAGCAAAATAAAGTGGTGAAAAATTTTAACATCGGAAAATGCCGAGATAAATATTGTTATGCGCTTTATAAGTAAATATGAACGTAATAAAATGTTTTATACTTCAATACAACTAATTAGCGCTATTTTTGCAATTCGAAATGATCTTAAAAATATTTGTAGTGAAATATGTACTTTACGAGTTAAATGGAAACTATCTTAAATGCAAAAATATATTCCGATTTATTCAAATAAATGATGTAAAATGTTTTATATATGGATCTAATTTTAATAATAATATTTATTACCTTCATCTACATTGGTTTTATTGTAAGTTTTCACGAGTAGTTGCAGTTTTCTGCAATTGTCTCTGGCGACTATACATGCTAAAGCTAAATAATTTCACAATTTCTACCCTATTAAACGTTTATATTTTAATAAAATGTGATCAATTACTTAAGAATATATAATTTCCGATCAAACTATAGTACTGAATGCTTGAGAAACACTTATTTAAATCGAATTATCAATAGTGAACGCACTCGGAGCGAATTTTGGAACACGGAGCGAATTATGCATATAATACTTTCTACCATATTATGCGTTTATATTTCAATTTAATATGATTAATTACTGAATAATATATGAACTCCGATCAAACTTCACTACTGAAAGCTTCACAAACAATATTTGAATCAAAAGATCAATAGTGAACGCACTCGGAGCGAGTTTTGGAACACGATATAAAATATGCATGTTAAGACTAAATGATTTCTCATAAGCTTATGTTTTAATATAATATAATTAATTACTGAAGAATATATTAACTCAGATCAAACTATAGTATTAATTGTTTGACAAACTATTTAAATCAAATGATCAACAGTGAACGCGCTCGGAGCGAATTTTGGAACAATTCATAAAATATTTACAGAGGAAGTATATTATTTGGTAGAGATCAAATTGTATTTAACAAAGCGTGATTGAATTTGACCATGCTCTCAGAAGAAACATCCATTTGTATGAATTTTGAATCGTTCATATTTTTCTACATAATAGTATCTTAAAAGAGAGCCGCACTGAGTTGTTAATAACACCTTGGGCCGTATGCATAAAAACTAAGCAATTACTTTTTCTCAGATTTTCATACCTTTCACTTAAATTTATTTGAAAAAATTTTGTGAAAGGTCTGAAATTTTAAGAAAAAGCATTTGCTTAGGTTTTATGCATACGGCCCCTTGTTTAATACACCCATGATACAAATATTTAAAGGTAAAACCGCTTGCTCAATTCGTCGGCCATCATTTATTTTTTGAAGTTTGTCTATTTTATAAAATTGAAATTTTGAGAGCAACTCAAATGCCAAATAAAAGTAAAACAAAAAACAAATAGATGAAAATATTGAAATTTTCATTTATTTGAGAATGAAAATGAGAATGTATTTGAGATTGGAAATTTGAAAACATTTTTGTAATGTTAGCAAACTTTAAAAATGTTCAGGCTGCTTTTCAGCGGTTTTACCTTCAGATTTTTGTATCATGAATACACCTTGGTCGAGATATCACGAACAAGTTTTCCTTTATTTATTTTTACTTAAAATCCTTAAATATGTATCTTGATTTTTTCTGTAGAATACGTATTCATTTTTTAAGGATTTTAAAAAAAGGGAGGACAGTCGGATCTACGTAACCAGAACGACCTAAATGCGCATTGAAGTCGGTTGTATTTTTTGCTTAAAATTACTTGTTATTATTGAGATACAGTTTCGCTACTATTTAGAGATTTCTCGACATACTTTTTCATATTACTGTTATTTATTATTTTTCTTATTAGTCATTTATATGTTTAGGACTTACTGTGGGTGCTTTAAGATTTATTTTGTAAATATGTATGTACATATAAAAAACAATTGCGATATTTTATTTTAAATTATGAATTTTATTCGTGCAATTTTTTATGTTTAATAGTTTTGAGAGCATTTTTTGGTTCTGTTGTATTTTTTTATTGCATGCCTTAAACTTTTTTAGTTTAAGTTATTATGTTGAAGATATGCGTTCTCCCTTTGTCAAGCACTTTAGCTAGGTGCGAGAAATTTAGCATATGCGCGTAAGAGCATAGAGTAGGTATACGGCTGTGCTGCCGTGATTCTCCAACATCTTGTCAAAGGAGAAAACATATCGTAGTCCGATGTTTTTTTTTAATCTACGAAAAAGCGATCACTGAATCTGAACTGCTATGAACGTGTGTATTCAAAGCAAGCGCTGCATACGTAGCTACTCGAACTTAATAGCATTTTCGTAGATTTCACGAAAAATTGGACTACGATGGATTCTATGATAGCCTTGATTAGTTCGTGCGACTATGACTTATGGATCGATTACACAGGTCTGCAAAAAAATGGGTTCGGAATGTTCTATAAAAGTGTAGTGTCATTTCCGAAGTAATTTTTTGCGTAGAATCCGAATCCGGGGTTTAAATTGCTCTATCACGTCAGGACTTTGAGATATCCTAACCTAAAAGTGCAAAAAACACTGTTTTTGCCCATTTTTGAGGTTATGTAGCTACGAAGATTTTGCTCTTCATAAAAAAGTAAACGTGGCATTTTAAAGTATAAGTCTTCCTCTTTTAAATGCCGTTGAGTTTGCTTAACTATCTTTATTTTTCACGGAGATATCGCATTTTGAAGTTTCCATGTTTGTGAATTTTTCGATATTCGAAAATCCATTGAGATAACATGAGACGTGATACGGTCGATTACATTCACAAACATGGATACTTCAAAATGCGATATCTCCGTGAAAAATAAAGATAGTTAAGCAAACTCAACGGCATTTAAAAGAGGAAGACTTATACTTTTAAAATAGATATTTAAGCAAACTCAACGGCATTTAAAAGAGGAAGACTTATACTTTAAAATACCACGTTTACTTTTTTATGAAGAGCAAACTCTGCGTAGCTACATAACCTCAAAAATGGGCAAAAACAGCGTTTTTGCACTTTTAGGTTAGGATATCTCAAAATACTGACGTGATAGAGCAATTTAAACCCCGGATTCGGATTCTACGCAAAAAATTACTTCGAAAATGACCCTACACTTTCCTAGAACAAAACGTTGTTGACCTGTGTTATGGATGGGAACGGAACCTCAGTTGGGTTGCCGATGGACAGCGCCACTGAAATGAAAATGTTTTTTATTATGAATAGCAATAATTAAGTTTCATAAAGTTCAAGGTGGTACAATTAAAAAAAAAGTTGAAAAAAGAAATAAAGTATCTCAATCAAAATTTCCCTGCAGCCACAAGAATGCAGTTGCCAATATAGCAACTTAGTTGCCAGCTTTCAGTTGCTAGTTGCCATCGGTAATACCATTTCAGCCACTGGCCGGTTGTCCTCCGTAATCAACCCATAATATCGGAATCGAATATGCATGCACGTTCTGCAGAACGATAAATATTTTGAAAATGTTTGCTCTGTCCGCTAACGAATTCCAGCCATGTGTGAAATATCGTATGTGAAGCCTCCGTCTGACTTAACTATGTCAAGGGCTTGCCAGAAGATGTTTCATCATATGTTTTCGGCCATCGTCGTTTTCGAGTAAGTTCATCGATACCAAAAACTTTACAACCTCTATGTGCCAGCAGCCCTTAGTGCTTTTGCCAATGACATGGTACTATTGCACTGTTAATAACCAAATTTAGCCGCAGTTGCATTCACACGTCATATAATAGCTAGTGTCGGCAAGCTGTGGGAATGCCCAGGAGATGGCGTTTGTTCAGCTATCGAAATCATTACACCGACGGCGGTGGGCAGTTCTGCTGGAACATATTTACCACAGCAGTGGTTGCAGCGTTTTGTTCTGCAACAATAGCCTGCAATGATGACATGTCATATAATGTCGACGAACAAAGATATAAAATTTAAAATGACTAACCTTATTCCCGGCCGATTTGGGAGACCACCCAAATAGAAACTCACCGCGATGCGATACAGAAATAAAAACCAACAGGGCTGCATTTTCTTGGTAAACAACACAAGCGCTCCGAGCAATCTGATCCGCAAAATTATTTTGTGAAAAATAATAGTTGAAGAACTTTTACGCATGATTATCCCATTAACTCATAAGTGCAAATTATTGTGATTATTTTTAGTTGAATATAATTGTATTACCTTAGACTTTTTTTAATGTTTTCTAATATTCATTCTTTTGGGACGCAAAAGCAACCATGCGTCCAATTTCTTGTGGGGAAATTTGGTCCCCATAAAGGACTTTCACCACGAAACAGCTACAAAAACAAAAACCTTTTCTACTGGTATACTGTGATCGTCAGCCATGTTACTGATGCGCTGAAGATCGTCGACGATGACGATATTCAGCATAGGGCCGATTGGCAACACCTGCCAAAGGTGTGAACTCGCCTTGCCACTGATCTTCAAATAAGGCATGGTTAATCATCTGTCAAAGCACGCTTCAAAAAATATTGCGGTTTCTTGCTAATTTCAAATACTCGGTGACCAATATTAAAGTAGCTGGCAAAAATATGGAAAGGTAGCAAAATTTACAGGCTAACCTAATATACACGCACGCCGCCAATTTACTGTTAAAAATTTTTCATACACATACAACTTGTATGGGACAAACCGAAATTGAACGGCTTGCGTATGAAGCTAATATTACATTTACATTGAGCCCAAATGCGTTATTTGGGCGAAAAATCTGAAATGCGAAGCCAAATCAGACATTTCTCCATACAAATTCGTATCTCCAAAATGACGCATTTCAACACATTTAATCAAAATGACAAAGCAAATGCGTCCCAATTTCTGAACTTTTTTATTGAACATACTCAAAAACAAAACCTCTCCAAAAGCTTTGGTTTGTTTTTGACGTTTTAAAATCAAAACAAACTCAACGTAATAAATAAATCTTTGATATTTGTGTATAAAAA
>NW_023459343.1:47521-52964 GCF_013731165.1 Rhagoletis pomonella | reverse complement strand
GAGGAAACCAGGCATAAAATAGAAAAATGCAGATGTGTTATAAAGAAATTAAGATGCCATATATACGTGAATATCTTGAAAAGTGGTACCTAACCTAAGAATGGCGAGTAACCTAATATTTACGCACGCCGCCAATTTACTGTTAAAAATTTTTCATACACATACAACTTGTATGGGACCAATCGAAATTGAACGGCTTGCGTATGAAGCTAATATTACATTTACATTGAGCCCAAATGCGTTATTTGGGCGAAAAAATGCGAAGCCAAATCAGACATTTCTCCATACAAATTCGTATCTCCAAAATGACGCATTTCAACGTATTTAATCAAAATGACAAAGCAAATGCGTCCCAATTTCTGAACTTTTTTATTGAACATCAATCTGGCAACGTTCGTACTGTGCGGTCACTTAAACTTTCGCTTGAAAGAATTTCCAAAGTTTAACTCGTTTACAAAGTGCTAAGCAGTTCTAATTTGTGTTATTCACACCGTAAAAAGTTTACTGAAGCCAAATTCCAATAAATTGACTTGATTTAGTCATAAAGTGCGTTGATTGAAAAGTTTTATTTAGTCGGCCTTCGTGCATATTTGCCTGTTTTGGTGCATTATTGTTGCTTTTGCGTGAGAGTGTAAGGAATATCGCATTTGTTTGCTCATTTTGCTTTCTTTCGCGCTTTACACACACCTTTGTTTATCATCGACAGTCGCTTTCTTGGTGACAGCTGATTTTGTTAACTCAGTGGCTTTAAAACTGTTAAGTTCAGCACGGTTTCTAACCATTGAACTTCACTAAATAAGACCACTAGCTATTAAACTGCCAATTACTGTGAGCTTGAAACGTTTTCGTACAATACATTCCTAATTTCGCTATTTTTATTCTTTTTTAATAAAATTCGCTAAAAATGTCCTGTCTGTTCGAAAAATATAATGTAAAAGCCGGTTCGGACCGTTTTGTGGCGTGCTGGCTTTGCGATGAACTGTCTCATTTAAAGTGTGCTGGTATTAATGGGAGAGTTCTGGATATGATTATTGGAGACAATGGACTTCGCTGGTCATGTCCAAAGTGTAAAAAAACTGTTGTGGATCTCTGTAAACTATTTAGAACCGCTAGAAATGGATTTTCGGAGATAAGCAAAGAGCTAAAACTGCTCAACGAGAAGTTCAAGAAGTATGAGGATGAATTCAAAGAATTTAAATTATTAGATACTTCCTCCTCCTCTCCTTCTCCTGGAAAAGGTCTTAAGAGACGTAGGAGAGGCGTGGAAAATATTGTGTTGAATCCCATCACTGTGGACCTGGATCTTCCGCAGAACCGCCCACTTTTGACTCCAGCTATGAACAAAGAACTCATAAGCTTTAACACACCGATTCCTCGGCGGACTGAATCTCCCCAACCACGTCCTTCTTCTACTGGAGCCTCACTAAATTCCTGTTCAACAGCTTCATCTCAACCCTCCACCACATCTGAAGCCATCTCCGATTGCGTCAACACCGTTCCAATGCAAGTAGTCGTTGCTCCTTCCAAAAACTCCACAACTACATCTCAACCCCCTACCACATCCGAAGCCATCGTTGCTCCTTCCAAAAAGTTGACAGCTGTTCCGCAACCCCCTGTTCCGCAACCCCCTACCACATCTGAAACCGTTTCCGATTGCGTTAACCCCGTCCCGAGGGATTTAATCGTTGTCCCTTCCAAAAAATCGGTCTTTATATCTAGGTTTTCAAAAGATACCACTGTCGATGATGTGAAGGGGTATTTAACTTCCAGGCTGATAGCAAATGAGTTGCATGTACGCAAGTTCAGATTCTCGTATGAAAGAAGCATTTCTTCTTTTAAAATAGACATATCCGAAGACTGCTTTGATAGAGTAATGAGCCCATCTTTTTGGCCAAGCGGTGCCTTCATTCGCGAATTTGAATTTAGATCTAGACCGCAAGGGCAAAATTTGGCTCAACTTCCGCTTTCCACCTCGGCATCAAAAAACTAATAAGTAACCTCACCATTAGCATTTACTACCAAAATGTGAGAGGTTTGAACACAAAGCTATCAAGGTTACACTTGCAGTCCTATGATTTTGACTTCAAAGTACTGGTGTTTACTGAAACCTGGCTCAAGCCGAATGTGTTCAACTCGGAAATTTTGTGTCCTAAGTATGAAGTGTTTCGAAACGACCGTTTAAATAAAAAAGGTGGAGGCGTCTTAATCGCTGTCCAGACTGACCTTTCTTCTGAAGAAATTGAGTTCACTGACACCGATGAAGTTGAATTCCTCTGCGTTCGAATAAGATATCATTCTATTAGCGTTTATCTTGTTGCTGCTTATATACCACCTAACTCGAGCCTTTCTGTTTATTTAAAACACTCCTCCTTACTGCTCTCTCTACATGCCATGGTGAAGCCCTCCGATACTGTTATTGTCCTGGGTGACTTCAATCTTGCGGGTGTTTCTTGGGATCTAATAGATGGTATTCTAGTACCAAATTCCTCTCGTGATCTCTTCAATCAATTTTTGAACGATCTGTCAGATCTTAGTCTTTACCAGATCAACTCTGTTAGTAATAACTTAGGTAAATGTCTGGATTTAGTTTTTGTGGACGATGTTTCCAACGTCACAATAGCCCCTAGCTATGCTTTGATTACCCCTGTTGATTCTCACCACCCACCACTAGAATTGTCCTTGATAAATTCACGCAACTCATGTTGCTTTATCAGTTACTCATTTAAAACAGCAGATTATAATAAACTTAGGTTAGAGATATCGAAGATAACTTGGCCCCAGTATGATGGGAATGCTGAAGATAGTGCCTTACATTTTAGCAATTCCTTACGCCACATTTTCAGTAAAATCATTCCTCTTGTTAAGGAAGCTAACGTAACGTCTAACGCTCAGTGGTTTACTGGCGAATTGAAACGCTTAAAAAATCAAAAATCCAAAGCATTTAAGCTTTTTAAAAAATCTGGCTTGTCTTCTCACTACTCCGCGTACTCCATTCTTAGGCATAAATACAATGTATTGAACAAAAAGTGTTACAATAATTATATTAACAGGGTTCGACTCAATATAGTTTCTAATCCCAAATCGTTTTACGCATTTGTGAACACAAAGCGTAAGACTAACGGTTATCCCTCAACATTGAAGTTAAATGACTTAGTTTCCAGTGACGAAAATATTATTGCCGATATGTTTGCTGGTTTCTTCGAGTCAAACTACTCTGCCAGTTCTACATCTTCCCAACTGAATTCGAATCTATCTAGCTACCCATTCGATCTGCCATCATTTGATTGTATCCGAATTCCATCGATATCTGCTGCGGACGTCCTCATTCATTTGAATTGTTTGAAAATTTCATATACAGCTGGCCCAGACGGTATACCCACAAGTGTTCTTAAAAGTTGTGCAGAGTATTTGTATAAGCCTCTGGCAAATATTTTTAATGCTTCCCTAAAACAGGGTGTCTTCCCATCTTCCTGGAAGGATTCGTTTATCTTGCCACTTTATAAAAATGGAAGTAGGACTAACATCGTAAACTATAGAGGAATTGCGAAGCTTTGTGCTATTGCTAAAGTTTTTGAGGCAATCGTTACGGAAGAACTATCTCACTCTATTACTTCTGCTATTGATCTATCGCAACACCGTGTTTGCAAAGGTAAATCAACTGTATCCAATCTTCTTGAATTCACTACTTATGTGTCTAATGGGTTTAAAAACAATCTTCGAACGGACGTGATTTACACTGATTTCAGCAAGGCATTTGACAAGGTATCTCATTCAACCCTTATATATAAACTTGATCGAATTGGCTTCCCTCCTATTCTTCTCAGCTGGCTTTCTTCTTACTTAGTGGATAGGAAACAAAGAGTAATTTTTAAAAATTGTACCTCCCGGCCAATACATGTCACATCCGGCGTACCTCAGGGCAGCCATATTGGTCCCGTCTTGTTTATTTTATTTATAAATGACCTTCCTAAGGTGTTGAATTACTCGAAATGCTTAATGTACGCTGATGATGTTAAGCTCTTTAAGTACATTAGTACTGCAGAAGATAGGGAGCATTTGCAAGCTGACCTAACCTGCATTTTCGAATGGTGTGAAGCAAATTCCATGTCACTAAATTTGAAAAAGTGTAAATTCATGACCTTCTCTAGAAAATCGTTCTATCCAAATTCGTATATGATATCTGACCACAATGTTGAGCAAGTGACCAATTTCATTGACCTAGGTGTAACTATGGATCCGAAACTAGAATTCAAGTCTCACATAAACTCCTGCGTGATTAGGGCTAGAGGATTGTTGGCTTTTCTTAAGCGCTGGGCCAAGGAGTTCAACGATCCTTATGTCACTAAAGTTCTCTTTACCTCTCTAGTTAGACCGATTTTGGAGTATGCATCTATAGTATGGAATCCTAGCTATCAAATTCATAGTGACAGGCTCGAATCAGTGCAGAAACAGTTCCTGTTATTTGCCCTCAAAAATTTATGTTGGGACTCGTCTAAAAATCTCCCACCCTACAAGGATCGCCTGAAGCTTATAGATTTGCCGACGCTTCAGAGTCGTAGAGAGATGCTTGGTGTTCTTTTTTTAATTAAATTAATGAACGGGATGGTCAGTAGTCCCTTTTTACTGAGTGAGATAAATTTTTGTATTCCTACAAGACCCACGAGACATTTTAAACCTATTGTGTTGAGTATTTGTAAATCAAACTTTGAAATGCATGATGCTTTTCGGTGTTTATGCCAAGATTTTAACAAGCATTATGATTGCATCGACATATCTGAATCGCTTTTTGTAATAAAGAAATCATTGCTCAACAAGTTAACTAAATAAACTAATATCTGCAACCGTGAACGAAAAAATTACACAATATCTATGACTGCTTAGTACAATTGTAACGGCTTCGTATATTTCCGCGACCGCGTAGGACAATAGGAGCAGGGATCGGAAACTCGGCCTTTCCGACCTCGCCCTTTCCGACCTCGCCCAACAGTTCGTCTATAGCGTGGAGCGGAAACTAGGACTTTCCGCCTGCCTCACTTACAAAGTAACGACTACGGGAACATGGATCGGAAGCTCGGCCTTTCCGACCATGATCAACGGCCTGTAAACAGGGCGGAGCGGAAACTAGGTCTTTCCGCCCGCCGCACACAAAAGTAGACTGGAGACAAGGCCTCGCCAGCTACCCAAATTGCTATTGAATATCATTGTTATCTTTACAAGTTAATATTTATAATTATTTCACTCTGTAATGTATCACACATACTTAAATATTCTAAATCTTTTTATCTCAACTGTCTGTAAGAAAACATTTTTCTGTAGACTAAATAAATAAATAAATAAATAAATACTCAAAAACAAAAGCTCTCCAAAAGCTTTTGTTTGTTTTTGACATTTTGAAATTTTAAAATCAAAACAAACTCAACGTAATAAATAAATCTTTGATATT
>NW_023459343.1:41944-47421 GCF_013731165.1 Rhagoletis pomonella | reverse complement strand
TTTTTTATGCTTAATATATGCAAATAAAAGAAGAAAGTAAACACAACAACCATCGAGTAAATTTTTATTTGTGTCAAACTGAAACTTTTTTTTCAATAATAAACGGTTAGCTGATTCACGTCTACAGCAAGTTCACAAAATTAATTGAAATCTTGTAGCAACCAAAGCATTGTTTATATTTGCTCAACTATGATTTTATTCAACTAACAATATTGTCCACTCAAGGTAGTCGTTTTGTAATTATTAACAAATATACATTTGTCCCAACTAGAAGTCTCAAGTAAATTGCAGACTTTCGTGAACTATATATTTATTTCGCCATATCCAACTATGCCACTTGGTCACTATAACCAAATCTTGGTAATTATAACTAAACCTTTTTCTGAGTGTAGTTATTATTCCATTTCATATGCAGGGGTAAGCATTGGTGCGCGTGTGCGCTCATATGTTAACTGATATGTAAATTTACACACCCAAATTAATTTTTTTTTACATTTATTTATCATATTTTAAACGTAGAAAATAGAAAGTTTTTAATTAATCGCACTAAATCGGTATTTTGTTACATACACTGAGAAAAAGGATTAGTTTCGACAACTAATGATATTTAGCTCCCGAATTTTGCCAATATTTGGGAACTGTTAGCAAGGATTGGGAACTATTACCATGGGTTGGTAATTATCTTACTAATATTATAAATGTGAAAGTTTGTATGTTTGGATGTTTGGGAAATCATCACGCAGGAAGGACTGAACGGATTTGCATAAAATTTTGTACGCAGATAGCTTATGGGCCAGATTGGTTAATAGGCTATTTTTTAAGAGTTTTTTAAAAAAGTTTAATTTATTTAATATGCTGGACCCACTGCATGGATTTGCATGGAAATTTGCGCACAGATAGCTTATGACCTAGATTGGAAAATAGGCTACTTTTCTTAAGAGTTGCCACCTGTTAAAAAAGTTTCATTAAATTAATACGCGAAAACGACTGAATGGATTTGCATGATATTTCGCACAGAGATAGCTTATGACCTACAGTGGAAAATAGGCAAACTTTTTGGAAGAGTGGCCACCTGTTAAAAAAGTTTAATTAAACTAATACGCGGAAACGACTAAACGGATTTGCATGAAATTTTGCACACAGATAGCTTATGGCATAGACTGGAAAAAGGGCTACTTTTTTTAAGAATTGCCACCTGTTTGGAAAATAAATTTTGCTCAAAGATGGTTTATGACCTGGATTGAAAAATAGGCTACTTCCTTAACCGGTTTTCCGATCAGAACGAAATTTAGTACACTTACTACGGATTTCGGAAGGATGGTCTTAGACTGAAATTAAGTCCGATAACTCAAGGCCCCTCCCATAAAAATTGGAATTTTCATATTACATACATATCTCTGGAAGTGTTTGTGGGAGAGAACTGAAACTTGGTATAGTGATATGTATGTGAAATCAATGATGGCATTAATCGATTGATGTTTTAATTAGTTAGTTAATTCGATTAAATTCAATCTGATTACAGTTAATCATGATTAGTTTTAATCTGACTAAGCAGTTAATCGTAACGCGATTAAAAAATTAATTTTTAATCATTAACTCTTAATTTGATCAAGTAGGTTTGGTGATTAATTAAGTTATGCTGGAATTGCCCTGTGCACACAAAGCAAGTTAATCCGGTATGGCTAAGTCGGGTTTCCTCATCCATCTAAGCAATTTGGTGTGCATTTTCATTAAGATATATACCAACAAACGTTTTACAAACCAGGTTTGTAAAAGTTCCCAGTTTATATATTACTAATAATAATAATTAAAATTTTTGTATATTATGTGCTTTTTATAAGCGTAAACACACAAAATAATTACTATAACTGGTGTTTGGTTTCAAACTCGGACAAACTAAAAAAATTAATCAGATTTTATTTTTAATTGGATTAACGATTAATGTTTTAAATTAATTAAACGTAATCGGAGCCAGCGATTAACGATTAAAAAATGTTATCATTAATCGTACAGTTGATTACGACTAATTAATTTTAACCGTCAAACGCGATTAAAATTTTAATAGTTAATTTTTAATCGTTAATCAGATTAACAGTTTTCCAACACTGTGTGAAATCATGTTCATATTCCAGGAGAAAAATGGACGTTTTTGGAAAATTGGTGTAGCACCTCCCATACTGACTGAAAGTTTCATATTGCAGATCTCTTCAAATGTTTGGGGTAAAGCACTCAAGCTTGGTATGGAAATACATATGTATGTATGTTTGTATGTGAAACTAATACCTTACTCATGGAGAAAAATGAGAGTTATTGGAAAAGATGGTGTGGTAACTCCATGCAAATTGATTTTTCTATGCTGCATATCTCTGGAGGTGTTTGTTGCAGAGGACTGGAACTTGGCACCGAGATGTGTATACAAAATGCAAATTGATTTTTCTATGCTGCATATCTCTGGAGGTGTTTATTGCAGAGGACTGGAACTTGGCACCGAGATGTGTATACAAAATTAATTCCATACTCATGGAGAAAAATTTGCGCTATTCGAAAAGGGGACATGGTTCCTCCCGTACAAATTTACTCTTTTATACTGCTTATCTCTAGAGGTGTTCATGTTACAGTACTGGGACTTGGTGCTGGGGTATGTAAAATCAATTCTAAATTCATGGAAGAAGATTAGGGTTATAAGAAAAAGAGGCGTGGCACTTCCAGTACAAATTTACTTTTTCTTGTCACATATCCCTGGAAGTGTTTGTGGAAGAATACTGGAACTTGGTATGGAGTTGTGTATACAAAATGTATCAATTGCTCATGGAAAAAATGTGAGTTATTAAAAAAGGAGGCATGTCGCCTCTCATACATACTAAAAACTTCTTAATATATAATAAGTATTTTAAATTTGTTATGGAGATTTATTTTATAAGTGCCGTACTGACAGAATAAATTTCATTAACTGGAAAAGGGAGAGCCGGGTTCAGCCTTATAATCTAAAGCTCTCTTGAGGCATTTGCTATAGTAATGAGAAGTGGTATTTTATCAAGGCCAGTTTACTAAATTTGAGTTGGAAATATTAGAACCTGCCGTGGCACCTCCAAGAAGGTTACACGTTCACGCGTCGTATACCTGGAACCATTTTGAGGTAAACTTGATATCTTTCGTATGTCCAGCGCGCAGACGAGATTTTATAATTTCATAGTTTTAAACGGCCTAAATACCTTAACTCGCTTAAAAAATAACGAGTTATAACGAAATGGGCACAGAAATAAAATCTAACATCATTAAATTATTTTTCATATTTGTATAAAAGCGCGGGGTGAAACCCGCGGGTATAAGCTAGTAACTAAATATATTAAAGCTTCTAATATTCATCTAGGTTGTACCAAATCGTTAATTTAGTTCAAGTGTTTGGTAAATACTAATAAATATTTCTCTGAAGCACATTTCTACAAATTCCATTCAGCTTAACGTATGGTTCATACAAGGATGTTATTAAGCTCTGCTAATGCAGATAAGCTTTCTTTCAACACATGGTTTAGTCATAGTTACCAAATCTTAGTTGAGGCAACACCGATTTGGTTTGAGAGCGGAACATATTCATGCTTGTGAGCCACCCCTGAAGAATGCTGAGCGCTCTCTGAGCACATTTGTGTTTCATATACGAAGAGCGCCAGCTGAGCAATGCACACAATCCCACTTATTGAATCGTTTCCAATAATAAACGGTTCGTTTTTTCAATAATAAACGGTTAGCTGATTCAAGCCTACAGCAAGTTCACAAAATTAACTGACAACTGGTATCAACCAAAGCATTTTTTATATTTGCTCAACAATGATTTTATTCAACTAATAATGTTGCCAATCAGGTAGTCGTTTTGTAATTTTTAACGAATATACATTTGTCCCAACTAGAAGTCTCAAGTAAATTGCAGACTTTCGTGAACTAGATATTTATTTCGCCATATCCAACTTTGTTACTTGGTCAATATAACCAAATCTTGGTAATTATAACTAAACCTTTTTCTGGGTGTAGTGCGACACCTGTAACTTATTTTTGTCCGCATTTTCTCAAGTTTGTTGGATTTTCTCATAACTATGTAAGCACAATGTTTTATCGGACGGTGTATTTTGGCTACCAAGTATGGATTCTAGCGTTTAGTTATCGTTTGGTAGAGGGCCCTAATGGCTGTTCCACTAAGTTGCACAAAACGTTGGCCACTCTTGTTTTCCATTATGGTGGCGATTTCCGAGCACCCTGACTCCCGCAGTTCGAGTTCGGCATTCCTTGCGACCTTTATAGTACTAAAAAAATAACTGACAATGTTTTATTACTTTATCTTAATAATATTATATATGTGAAAGTTTGTATGTTTGGATGTTTGGGAAATCATCACGCGGAAACGACTGAACGGATTTGCATGAAAATTTGTACACAGATAGCTTATGGGCCAGATTGGTTTAAGAGTTGCCAACTTTTAAAAAGTTTGGTTTATTTAATATGCGGGAACGACTGAATGGATTTGCATGAAAGTTTGCACACAGATAGCTTATGACCTAGACTGGAAAATAGGCTACTTTTTTAAGAATTGCCACCTGTTTCAAAATGAAATTTTGCTCAAAGCTGGTTTATGACCTGGATTGAAAAATAGGCTAGTTCCTTAACCGGCTTTCCGATCAGAACGAAATTTAGTACGCTTACTACGGATTTCGGAAGGATGGTCTTAGACTGAAAGTAAGTCCGGTAACTCAAGGCCCCTTCCATACAAATTGGAATTTTCATATTACATACATATCTCTGGAAGTATTTGTGGGGGAGAACTGAAACTTGGTATAGTGATATGTATGTGAAATCAATGTTGGAATTAATCGATTGATGTTTTAATCAGTTAGTTAATTCGATTAAATTCAATCTGATCACAGTTAATCATGATTAATTTTAATCTGACTAAACAGTTAATCGTAACAGCGATTAAAAAAATAATTTTTAATCATTAACTCTTAATTTGATCAAGTAGGTTTGGTGATTAATTAAGTTATGCTGGAATTTCCCTGTGTACACAAACCAAGTTAATCCGGTATGGCTAAGTCGGGTTTCCTCATCAATCTAAGCAATTTGGTGTGCATTTTCATTAAGATATATACCAACAAACGTTTTACAAACTAGGTTTGTAAAAGTTCCCAGTTTATGTATTACTAATAACAATAATTATAATTTTTTTATATTATGTGCTTTTTATAAGCGTAAAACACAAAATAATTACTATAACTGGTGTTTGGTTTCAAACTCGGACAAACTAGATAAATTAATCAGATTTTATTTTTAATTGGATTAACGATTAATGTTTTAAATTATTATCATTAATCGTACAGTTGATTACGACTAATTAATTTTAATCGTCGAACGCGATTAACATTTTAATCGTTAATCAGATTAACAGCCAACACTGTGTGAAATCATGTTCATATTCACGGAGAAAAATGGAC
>NW_023459343.1:33938-41844 GCF_013731165.1 Rhagoletis pomonella | reverse complement strand
AGCCGCTTCGACACCACGAAAAGAAGTTGTCTTTATTTCGTGATGCCTGACTTTCGTATCCCCGCGAAACGCGGCTGTGTAAAATGACGTTGAGCAATACCACCAGCTCCCTCAGAATTGGGAAGGACCTTTCCGAGCCGTTTTCTACGCAACGAGGTTTCAGACAAGGTGACTCCCATTCGTGTGATATCTTTAGTCTGCCTAGGCACAATACTTTACAAAAGAGTAAAATTGCTGGCGTGTGCCGTCGAAATGGACATTATTGGTAAAAGCAAGGGCTACTTCTGTTCTGCCTTCACGGAATTAGATAGAGAAGCGAAGCGTGTGGGTCTGGTGGTGAGCGAGGACAAAACGTAGTATCTCCTGTCATCAAACAAACAGTCAGCGCATTCTCGCGTTGGCACTCACGTCATTGCTGAAAGTTATAATTTCGAGAAAGTGGAGAACTTCGTTTATTTGGGAACCGGCATTAACACCGATAATAATGTCAGCATCGAAATCCAACGCAGAGTCGCTCTTGCCAACAAGTACTACTTTGGACTGAGTATGCAATTGAGAAGTGAAGTCCTCTCTCGTCGTACAAAAATCACATTATATGTCACTCATCATTTCTGTAGCACGGATGCATGGACAATGAAAACATCTGATGAGGCGGCTCGTGGAGTTTTTGAGAGAAAGATTCTGCGAAAGATTTATAGGCCTCTACGCATTGGCGACGGCAACTACTGCAGTCGATGGCACGTGAGCAGTATGAGCTTTACAACGCCATGACATAGTGCAGTGAACCAAAATACCACGGCTACGCTGGCTTGGCCATATCGTACGAATGGACAGAATCTCCAGCTCTCAAAAGTATTCAACGCGGGTCACGATGTTGGTAACATAGGAAAAGGAATGTCCCCACTGAGATGGAAGGCCTAAGTGGAGAAGGACCTGGCTTCAATTGGCATTTCCAATAGGCGTCAGTTGCCACAGAACAGAAACGACGGGCGTACTGTTTTGGACTCTGCCAAAATCGCTTATGCGATTACAGCGCCAAATAAGAAGAAGAAGAACTTTGTGTTTCCCAGATGCATTTGCTCAAGCGAAGAATGTACCAGACCCATCATCAGTGTATGTCTGGTCTGGGCAAAAGATTCATTTGGGTATTTTAATGTAACTTGCCGATTTTAGCTTTTAAAAATTGTACTTTCTCTCAAAACAAAACCAGTTTTGGAAATTCTTTTTTGGTAGTCGCACTGTTTTAAAGTTTGCCGTTTTCCAAGTCCGGCTTTTGTATTGTTTTATCTTTACTTTTGCTTTCATTTTGACTGATTCTATAACAGTTCATTGGTTAATTTAAACTCACAAATCAGTTTAATTAAAACACCACGTTTTGGTTGTCCAGAACCCTGGTAAGTCAAAGAAAGGCAAAAAATTCAAATTTTGAGTGTGTGGCATGCATAGACAAAGAATGTTGTAGTTACTGAGGTTAAATGGTTTTGGAGTCGCACTTATAAAGGTTACAATGTTTTGTTGAAAGACTCGTATTAATCAAGGAATTGCACGTATTGAGGGTTGCGGTTACCGAGTACGCACTGTAATAATTTTTCATCGGACAACAGAAATTAAGTTACAAACGATTATCTTTGTGCCGTATTAAATCTACTCTTGTCACGCAGTATTTTATTGGAAACTTATTTACAGTGCACATTTTGTGTGTACATACCACCGCATACATATACGCATGTGCAGCTGTTGTTGTAGCGGCTACAGCAACCCCGCCCAGATCGGTTAATATCTCAGTCGTTGTCGTCAAGTTCCACTAACGGCAGCCCTAAGAAGCGTGCAGCCTCCATTGGGTCGGTCCGCAGGTACAAAGCCGTTAGAATTGTCGGGTTTTCCGGGCATGCGAAGAGATGTTTCGAGTCGTGAGGGGTCTCTCCGCATGCCGGACACTCATTTGGCACATCCGCTTTTAGTCTGCTCAGGTATGAGTTTAGCCTGCTGCAGTAGCCAGAGCGAAGTTGGGCTATTGTGGGGCAGATGAAGCTCCGTCTCGTCAATGTGCGGTGGTTGTGTGCCTAGAACGGCATTCACAGGTCTGGAGTCTACATAACTCCCTGTGAATGCCGTTCAGGGCCTGTCGGTATGCTGACGGGTCCACAGGCTGCTTAGTGAACCTCTGGACTTCGTCCGCCAGTTCGTAGAGATGCCTGACCGGGAGCATTTTCGCCTCGTCATGAAGGTGGTGTTCTGGCGACATCAGGAGGCATCCAGTCGCTGTCCTAAGTGCGGTGTTTTGTGTCGTCTGCAGCTTCATCCACTGCGTCCTACTAGTCCCCGGCGACCACACGGGTGCTGCGTAGTTTAAATCCGGCCAGCCTATTGCCTTGTATGTTGCCAGCAACGTTTCTTTGTCTCTGCCCCAAGTACTGCCGGCTAGCGACTTGAGGACCTTGTTGCGGCTCTGTACTTTATTGACAATAGCGGTTGCGTGCGCAGAGAAGGAGAGAAGACTGTCGAATGTTACTCCGAGTATTTTGGGGTTATTCACCGTCGGAATTGGTGTATCATCGACGTGAATTCCCAGTGGTAGCCTGACCTCCTTCGTCCAGGTTGTGAACAAGGTCGCAGAGGATTTCGTAGGGGAGAGGGCTAGGCACTTTGCAGTGAAGAAGCGAGAAAGCTCGGACAGATACCCGTTTACTTTCGAACATAAGTGATCAATTCCTTTCCCAGTTGCCATGATCGAGCAATCGTCGGCGCAAGAGACAATCGAGGTTGAGGGAGCTTTGAAATATAAAAGTTGAACAGTAGCGGGGAAAGGACAGCACCCTGTGGAACCCCCTGTCTTATTTTCCTGAGTTTGCTCGATTTGTCTCTAAACATTACCGACGAGTGTCGACCACTCAGATACTTTTCCGACCAACGTTTGAGCCTCTGTGGGAGAGCGGAAGCCTCTATATCTTCTGGTAGCGTGAAATGGCTGACAGTGTCAAACGCCTTTGACAAGTCCAACGCTACTAGAATCGTTCTCACAGGGACGGTTACGGTTGAGGTCACGAATTATCTGAGTGTTTATGGCGTTAAGTGCTGTTGTTGTACTGTGCACTTTACGGAAACCATGCTGATGATTCGCTGGGGTCAGGTGGTTCGTGAAATACGGGAGCAGAAAGGCCTAAAGTGTCTTTGCTACCGGGGAAAGGAGTGTTATCGGTCGATACGAATCTCCTTTGTTGGCTGGTTTCCCCGGTTTGAGCAGTGGGACCACTCTCCCCTCCCAGCATGTGCAGTAAATATGGTCAGCAAAAAGTTAATTATGTAAATCGACGAATGATTTTATATCAACTTTTGTGAATTTTTATTTATGTGTGTATGTACAACATACCTCTATTGGCTAAAATAATTTGAAGCTACAATAAACAAATTTTTAGTAATAATTAGGCGTGTTTTTACTTGCTTAACGTGTAAAAAAACAAGCATCGACAATTCCCATTTAGAAAGAAGTAATTTTGATTTAATCGACAACTATTCGTAAGCGCACATAAAGCTTGTCGCTTACAGCAACAACAACAAATTTTAAGCGCAGATACGTACACGTGTAATAAAATTACGCCTGTGATTGGTTTTGAAATCGATTGTATGGGAGCTCACAAACCAGCACAGGAATGATGAGTTGCTTGTAGTGTAGAGGGGGTTGTCTCCAAGCCTACTTTGGGCAGACAGGCAGCCGTAGAAAAGAAGCCAGGCAAAGATCGACCCATTGGGTCTCAGTTTCGGAATCTTACCATCGGCAACGCTTCCGATGACGACGATTCGTTGTCACAGGCAAGCAACGTCGATGATATTGGCTCCGAGGCAGAGATGCAATCGTTCGGCGAAGACCGCGGTCTTCCGCATCTGCGGCTGCCAGTCAGGGTAAGGAGACCAAGAAGAAGGAGCTAAACCGATCTCAGAAGGCCAAAAATGGCTATAAGAGATTGGTTTCGTTCCTTAAGAAGATGGGTAAAGAGATCAGCTCCCCAAGCGGGACAAGGATCTTATAAGGAAACATAAGAAAACCGTTGCAAAGTTGGAGGCGAACAACGCATCGTCCTCTGGAAGGGTGTACCACAATATCCCCAAAATTAAAATCCCCAAAACCAAAGTCCCCAAAATCAAAATCGCGGCGATTTTAAACTTAATTTGAATGTTGAAAAATCGTCACTAATTTGTGGCGAAAAGGCTTTTTACCTTCCTCTTATTAGCTCGGGATGTAACTACTAACTTGCCTCTGCTTCAGATGTCTTCTTGCTCCAAAACTGTATTGGATGAAATTTATCGTTTACTTGCTGCATGAGAACAGCGCCAAAACCAAACTTCGAAGCGTCTGTATGCAGCTCAGTTTTTGCCTGACGGTTGTAGAGTTGAAGAATTGGTTCCTTAGTCAAGCAAGCTTTCAGATTTAGCACTGACTGTATTTGAGCTGTTCCCATAGTAAATTTTTGACCTGTTTTCTTTAACAATTCTGTCAGTGGTCGCGCTATTTCAGCGTACCCTTTGATGAACTTGCGAAAGTAGCCTGTCAAGCCGAGAAATGACTGGACGGCTCTCACATTCTGCGGCATTGGAAACTTTTTGACTGCTTTAGTTTTTTCTTTTCCCGGTTTTACTGTTCCGTTCTGCACTGTATGTCCCAAAAAGTCGATCTGCTGCTTTAGAAATGAACATTTTTTTAACTTTATTTTAAGTCCATATTTAGCTGTACAGACTAAAACCTTTTGTAACTTTTCAAGACCCTCTTCTATTGTTTCGCTGTAGATAACGATATCGTCCATATACAATTCGATAACGCCTTCGTTAATCAGTTCTTGAAAGATAAACGTGATGAACCTGATAAACGCTGCTGGTGAGTTGCAAAACCCAAATGGCGCACGATTAAATTCGTAGACACCACTTTTCACTACAAATGCCAAATATTTTTTACTGTTCTCTTCAACTGGCACATGGAAAAAGCCGTTCTCTAAGTCCATGACCGTAAAATATTTCGCAGATTGTAATTTTTCTAGTACTTCGTCGATCACTGGTACTGGGAATGTATCTTTAAGCACCATAGTATTCAATTTGCGGAAGTCTATGCATACTCTACATGAACCATCTTTCTTTTTTGCAACAACTACACGGCTTGCATACTCCGACGTTGAGTTACGCACAATTCCTACTTTAAGCCACTCTTGGACTTGAGTTTCTACTTCTACTTGGTGGCTATGTGGCAATCTACTTGGCGACTGATGAAAAGGAATCGCGTTATCTGGTATTATTTTAAGTTGGATTGGGCATTCAGATTCTTTTGGCTTCACTGTATACGATGCTAGCATTTCGTTTATTTGTTTTTTGTTTTGCTCAGTAATTTTACCACAGTCGATTTCGTTTTCGATTATTTGGTACACATTGCCGCTTTGCTCTTCATTTAACACCCGTAAGAATGTATAGCCATTACCATCGCAATTGTACTCAAATTTGTCCATAAAATCATTTCCGATCGAAACAGAATGTTTAATTACACCATTTGAAACAATAACAAATTTCTGTTCTACTTCTAGCCCATCTGCTTTCACCCATGCACTAAAGTAGCCTTTTGTTTTTGTTGGTACATTTCCAAGACCGTATAACGTTGTGCTCGTACTCTCAACGCTAACATTCTTTAGAACATTTTTTAGCACATGTTCTTGCACAATACACACATCAGAACCTGTATCAATAAAACCCAGTAGGTTTTGGTCGTTTACCACAAAGCTTTTTAATCGCTTCTCTTGTTTAATAATGTTAACTTGTTCTGCACTTTTTCCACAGTCTTTAGCAATATGTCCCTGTTTGTTGCATTTAAAGCACTTCACTTCTTCTTTGCATTCTGCTCTCTTATGTTCTTTCGAGCCGCAATTGTAACAATGTTCTATTTTTCTTTTCGATACATTCCCACCTGTGCTCGCATTGGCTTTTTCTTTTCGATTGTCGGTATTTCTATTGTGATTCCACTTTTCGTTGCCATTTCGCTCACTTATTTTCGCCGCTTCAAACATTTCATGCTTTTCTTTGAGTTCTTTGATTGTCTTTGCTTCGTAAAATGAATACTTAATTTCGCTTCTCACTTTCAGCCCATCAACAACATAACGAATAATTGCCTTTTCTTCGACATTGCCCAGTGCAGCGAGTTTTTTCATTTGTAACACATACTCCTGAAATGTCTCTTCCTCTTTTTTCTTTCGCTCGCACAGCTTCTTATGCAATTCAGCACTATTATACTCTTTATGGAATTCGTTTATGAGCTCTGTTTTTAAACTGTCATAATCACTCAATACAACTGACTGCAAAAACAATTGAGCAGTTTTTGTCATTTTGTTTCTCGCTTGCACATACTTTTGTTGTTCGTTGAGTTGATAGACTGTGGCATTTTTTTCAAAATTCTCAAACCAACATTTCACTGGCGTTGTTTCGCCGTCAAACTCACCTATAACTTTAGCGAACGAGTCAAATACGACAGGGTGATTTTGTTGTTCTAATTTTAGTGCGACTAAACGTAAAACCTCCGTTAAATCAGCACCATTTACTTGCATTTTTTGATCGTCTTCGTTTCCCATTTTTGTTGTTTGCGTTTCTTTGTTTAAAACTTCGATTTCAACTTCTGCCGACTGCTTATCTTCTTGTTCACTCACTACGTTTTCTGTCGTTGTTTCTCCTTCTTTTTCGATCGCTGTGTCTGAGGCTTTTTGATTTGAATTTACGTCTGATTTTTGTGGAGTGGTGTATTGAACTTTTTGTAGATTTTGCTCGGGTATACCGCTTTTAAGATTTTCCTCTGACGACAGAGGCGACGACTGGTTTCTCTTATTTAGCAGATTTTCATAACGTTTTCTCCGTTCCTGCTTTTGCTCTTCCGTGTCTTTGTTGCTTAGCATTACTAAATCACACAGTCATACATACATTATGAACCGTTCTTCCTCTCTTTAATTGTATTGTATATCTTGGCCCGGTTGAGCCCCCAAATGTAAGAGTTAGTGTTTTAATTGAATAAGTACACCGATATGTTTTATTTAAAATATATGAAAGTTATATACAAATATAATTTGAAATATGAGACGAAGAAATTGATAAGATAAACGGTATTGGATTTGATACAGGAAACGAACAGATGCTGACAACTTTTACGACCTTTCACGACGGACAACTTTTCGTACTGACTGCTGCTACTGTACTGTCGATGACTTTTTGTGCTTAGACAAACAAACCCAAGTGATGGCCCAATAAACGGTATCGTGATAGCAACTATGTTTACATGTAATATTGATGCGCCTAAAAGATGCAGCGATTTCTATTCTCAAGTTACATACCTGATGACAGTACGAATGGCAATTATAATAGGGAAGTTTTAGTTTTTTAAACTATAATTTTATTTAGGTTTAAGCACTGATGATTTTTATACGGGAGCGCGAAGAATTAGTTTAAGGAACTAGATTTGTACATACTTATGCGCACGTAATTATTTAGATAGTTGCCTGCGTATTAAAATCAAGATTGAACACGACCGGTCAATTCTATTGTAACAATTCAAGTGTTTATTAATCATTCAGTTTCAGTTTCTTAACCTATGCCATCATATATATATTTATTAGGTAGCGGCTTATATTAGGGAGGAGAGGAGAGCGAAAGAATGGTAAAGTATGAAGGGGTAAGTATATAGCGAAAATAGAAGTAGGCAAAGGTAAGTATACAAGTGTAAAGGGTAAGTAAACGAACGAGAAGGAAGGTAAGTGAACGAACGAAAAAAAAGGTAAATCTATGTGTATATTTGTATATACATTAATGCATGTAAATTTAAGTGTACATATTCATGTCATTATGACAATTAAAAACGTAAAACAATATATGCATTATTACTTAAAAAATT
>NW_023459343.1:22975-33928 GCF_013731165.1 Rhagoletis pomonella | reverse complement strand
CAGCACCCACTGCTGCGGTGGAAGGTTGTCCTCGTGGACGACGGCGAGTTGGCCTGGCTCGAAGTTGGGCTGCAGTTTCGCCCACTTGTTGCGCTGCTGGAGCTCCATAACGTAGCTCTTCGACCACGCGCGCCAAAATTGTAGCTTGAGAAAGCAAACAAGCTGCCATCTCTCTAAGCAGCGGCTGGGGTTGCTGCGGTCGCGAATTGAGCACTGCCTCGATTTCTACGAGCAGAGTTGCGGCGCGCACCAGTAAGTGTTTCGCCAACTTCACTGCTGGGGGCGCCCTCGCAGGTATGAAGGCGAACGTGAACCCTTCGTCGGCGGCGAACTGGAGAATCTAAGGCTTCAGAAAGGCGTCCCGCAGCTCCGAGGAAGTTCGTCACGTTGTCGCAATGTATCGTGGCTGGCATCCCCCGGCGTCCAATTAACCTTTTTAGGGCGAGAATAAATTTATCAGCAGTTAAGTCAGATACAAGTTCTAAGTGTACTGCCTTTGAAGCAAAACAAACGAAAATGGCAATGTGGGTGAAAATTTCTCAACTGGACCTGGAATTTTTACGTGAAAATTTGTGGGTGGAGAGGTTTATAGATGTGAAAGGGATTCTGAGAATTTTGTTGAAAAATTTGAATTTTTTAAGTTTTGCAGCGGAATAGCTGCGCTTGATTGTGTTGGCATAACAAAAAATTAAATTAGTGGAAAAAAGCAAACGATAATTTACAAGGCGTACTTAGCACGGTGCATAGGCAACTGGCTGAGTCAGTGGGATCGTCGGTTCGAATCCTACTGAAAGAAGTCTGATGAGGAAATGTGGTGATTTCCGAAATAGCTATCACTTCTACCATTTTTTCAAATTATTGTTGCTTTTCCACAATAAAAATTTTCATTTAAACCGGCCTCGAGCTCAATATAAATTGTTGAATATAATTGTTATAAATGCCAAAAAAATAACAAAAACAAATAACTTAAGGACGAGCACACCTAAAAGTTAAACATTCTAAAAATAGAATTATTAGCAAAAAACCAACAATACCAACAACCACATGATCAAGTGAATTGCAGCGGAATAGCTGCGCTTGATTGTGTTGGCATAGCAAAAAAAATATGAAAATAGTGGAAAAAAGCAATCGATAATTTACAAGGCGTACTTAGCACGGTGCATAGGCAACTGGCTGAGTCAGTGGGATCGTCGGTTCGAATCCTACTGAAAGAAGTCTGATGAGGAAATGTGGTGATTTCCGAAGTAGCTATCACTTCTACCATTTTTTCAAATTATTGTTGCTTTTCCACAATAAAAATTTTCATTTAAAACGGCCTCGAGCTCAATATAAATTGTTGAATATAATTTTGGTAAAAAATTACCAAAACGTACTGTCACAGGTAGGGATGACCAAGCACTAACTAAATGAGTAAAATAATGGCTCATGGAAAAACGTTACTCGTCATGTAAACTCTTGTGTAGGTGTCCTATTTATAGGACATTGGGCATATCTGAGTTAACCCAATGTAACCCCGAGGTAAAAGTTAAAATTTCAAGACGCTAGGAAATCGCGTTCATTTTTAATATTTTTTTTGCTGACGGTGCTAAGCATTTTCTTCTACATATATAAAAGGCACCATCCTAAGATAAAACGTGAGTGAATTTAACCCCTACTTGGTTTCTTATTTTTTTTAATACCCAATCTTTATATATGGACCGCACGAAAAGCTCCTTTTCATATAAAAGTTCGTATTTGTCCTACCCGTGACTGAGGAATATCGGATTTTTTGTATAATAAAACCATAATTTTTTTGTAGTTTTTGCTTTGTTTGGTTCCTGGTTTTATTATAAGACATCAAGTTCACACAGAAAAGTAAAAATAAATTCGCAGAGTTTCCGTAAAATATATCTGCTCCAAAAAGCAGGTTCTTTTTTTTGTTCCGCCCGTGACAGAAGAAATAAATCCGATTTTTTTCATATAAAAGTAAGCTGGAATTTTTTTCGTATTTTGTACTAACTCATAGTATAGTCAATTAGGTGTAGCTTTATCATTGTTTCAATTTGAGGTTCCAAACCACCTCTAGTTATAAAGAATACTCCAGATATGAATAGGTCAAAATTTGCATTTACAAAGGCGCTATGAGAAAACTCTAAATACATTTATTCATACAATCAATAAAACAAAAGTTATTGCGTTTTGAAGGAATACATACCTAAATTTTCAACTTAGTTTTGCCTATAACTTTTTAAATGTAATAGTTACAAAAAAAAGTTATAAGAAAACGTTGTAGATATCATTATTATCTAAAACAAAGATCTTAATAAAATTTTATTGTTCCTTACACTTCATGAGATAAACTCAAACAACTAATCAGCCCTTATTTTCAATATCGTTTGCGGTATACCACCCCCCTCGAAAACTAGAATTTAAGTTCACGGTGATGTGTTTTATTAAAAGCAAAAATAAAATTGCACCGTGTATGAAATGCACGGTCTGCTCTTTTTTTGGACAGAATTTACTGTACTATTTGCTAAATTGCGAAAATAGGTTTCTTAGCATTAGCTGTAGTGTCGTAAAGTGCTTAAGTAGTTTATAAAAACATGCTATAAGAGGTTTTTTTTTATGAGGAATCCATTTCTGCGCTTATCTTTTCCTTAAAGCTTCCCCCAGAGGGTGCAACAGTGAAAGTTTTCACATTTTCTTCTAAACCAATTTTCGCAATTTGGTAAACTCCAAATTTATTTTAGACCCATGATTTCGTAAGGAAATCTCGGTTAACTTTCGTAACAGACAAAAAACTCATAGATGGGCTCTTTATAATACGGCTCTATACACATTTTTCTTTTTCTAAACCTCCAATTTAGCTCTTACTTAATTAAACTTATACATTTCTTTTCACAGGCTTCAGAACATAAACGCAGCCAGAAGGAAATTGGTGATATTGCTGGTGTAGCCGATGTAACAATAAGGCAGTCGTATAAATTGATGTATCCCCATGCATTAAAGTTATTTCCGGAGGATTTCAAATTCACTACCCCTATTGATCATCTACCACAAATGTAGACATAATGAGCTTTTATAAATCCGAATTAATACCTTAGTAAAGTGGATCCAAAATACACATTTGTGAAAAAAAACCAATGAATAAGTAAAGATCATTTATAGAAATACAATCATTTACCTTATAAGTTGTTTCTAAAAAAATACTTTTGTCACTCAATAAATTTATATTCAATAAAGTAATAAAACATGGTCAATTATTTTTTTAGTGCTATAAAGGTCGCAAGGAATGCCGAACAAGAGTGGCCAACGTTTTGTGCAACTTAGTGGAACAGCCATTAGGGCCCTCTACCAAACGATAACTAAACGCTAGAATCCATACTTGGTAGCCAAAATACACCGTCCGACAAAACATTGTACATACATAGTTATGAGAAAATCCAACAAACTTGAGAAAATGCGGACCAAAATAGGTTACAGGTGTCGCACTACACCCAGAAAAGGGTTTAGTTATAATTACCAAGATTTGGTTATATTGACCAAGTAACAAAGTTGGATATGGCGAAATAAATATCTAGTTCACGAAAGTCGGCAATTTACTTGAGACTTCTAGTTGGGACAAATGTATATTTGTTAATAATTACAAAATGACTACCTGATTGGACAATATTGTTAGTTGAATAAAATCATTGTTGAGCAAATATAAACAATGCTTTGGTTGATACAAGTTTTCAATTAATTTTGTGAACTTGCTGTAGACATGAATCAGCTAACCGTTTATTATTGGAAAAAAAGTTTGAGTTTGACATAAATAAAAATTTACTCGATGGTTGTTGTGTTTACTTTCTTCTTTTATTTGCATATATTAAGCATAAAAAATACATATGTACATATTTACATAAATATTACTAGTGTAAATAATACATATGTATATGGTGGTAAGAATTTCCTAAAAAGAAACGATGAAACAGGAATAGTCGAGCGAAAACCCAGGTCAATATTTGCTGGTTTAAGTATACTGCTTTGCTTTTTCCTTTGCTAAATAGATACTTTCAAATTATAATTCACATGAATTATATATCCATTGAGAAACCCTGGTTGGCATCAAACTTTATATTTTTAAATAACTATACGCACACCGAAACAACTCGCGGCGATGGCAAAACTGAAACTGAGACAAAGAAGTCTGGGCATGTCATAGCACACACTTTTCTTTCTCTACCTAGCCAGTGATCGACATGCCATAGCTTACTGAGCACTCTGTGACCACACGCGTGTTTCACCCATATACGAACAGCGGTAGCGGAGCAATGATTTCCACACACACAGTCTCATTCATTGAATCGTTTTTATGCAATGGTCAGCATACTAGGGCATTCAAACGATTCAATAAGTGGGACTGTGTGCATTGCTTAGCTGGCGCTCTTCGTATGTGAAACACACATGTGCTGAGAGAGCACTGAGCATTATTTAGGGGTGGCTCACAAGCATGAATATGTTCCGCTCTCAAACCAAATCGTGGTTGCCCCAACTAAGATTTGATAACTAGTGACTAAGCCATGTGCTGAAAGAAAGCTTATCTGTATTAGCAGAGCTTGTTCGTTGCAGAGCTGAGTCACTTGTTCCTTACCTCGGGTGGGGGGTAACAAGTAATTCTCAGCAATGCTTGAACTACAAATACTTTTATTCTAAAATTCTCTACCCCTTACCACTGGTGGGGGGATGTGGAGTCTAATAAAATAAGAGGTTAGTACTTTCAATATTAAAAGTTTTACCTCTTACCGCTGGTGGGGGGGAAGCAAAACCTTAATAAAGAAAGAAGAATAAAAATTATTAAATGCTTTACCCCTTACCGCTGGTGGGGGAAGTAAAGCATACAAAATAAATTTTAGAAGAAGAGTGTTATTGAGAGTCTTTACGATTCTCCTAACTAATTTTATATGTACATATGTGTGTGTGTGTGTATGTATGTATATTTACAAAAGATAAAATAAGAAACCAGTGCATTGGTTCTTATGGTATTTTGGTTGTGTGCCTCTGCTACATCTTTGCATGTAAAGAATATTGATAGGCAATGTATTTTCTATTTGCAGCACCATATGGGTTGCTTTGCAGCATTGACATTTTAATGTTTCCCGTATGCGCTGCATTTTATGTGTGTTTATATTTTTACAACTGATAAAGGATCAACCGATTCAATATTTTATTGTTTCTCGCGAACGTTCCTTATATTTAATTACCTAGTTTTGTGCGTCGAATGCACTTGACATTCTTGTCGTATGTTTGTGTTTGGATACCTACATTTGAATTTATACATATATGTAAATGTAAGCGTACAAATTATATTTTCTTCTATTTATATTTTCTTCGGTGGACTGTATTTTAGTTTTGGTGCAAGTGCACAATTTTTATCTTTCCTTTGTATATTCAAGGATTAGAAATGTTTATTACAATTTTAAGTTTGAGTATTTTTAAGACCCAGGCATATATGTATGTTTGTATGTATGTATTGAATGGAATTTGTAGAAATATGCTTCAAAATAATATTTATTTGTATTTACCAAACTCTTCAACTAAATTAACGATTTGGTACAACCTAGATGAATACTAGAAGCTTTAATATATTGAGTTATAATTACCAACCCATGGTAATAATTCCCAATCCTTGGTCACAGTTCCCAAATATTGTCAAAATTCGGGAACTAAATATCGTTAGTTGTCGAAACTAATCCTTTTTCTCAGTGTATAATGTGCGCCTAGATGACCAATTCGCGAGGAAAATAATACATAAGCTTATTGCACAGAAAACAACATCCCCTATGGCTACCTGAAAAATTTTAAGCAAAAGGTACCTGAGGTCTGCCAAATTTACTTAAGTAGAAGTGATCTGTGTGAAAAGAGAATTTATGTTTTTAAGAAATTAAAAGTGTCTGAAAACAAAGTATAAACGTTGTTTTAAATTATCATGTACTAACATGTAAAGAAGGTAAAAATTATTTACAGCCGTATTAAAGTACTATACATCTTTATTAATAATAACAATATGCCATAATTAATCGAATTGGTATCTAATTCCAACTTTTAAAATCTGTTCCGGTTGTTGTTGTTGTTGTTGTAGCGGCTACAACAACCTCGCCCAGATCGGTTGATATCTCAGTCGTTGTCTTCGAGTTCCACTAACGGCAGCCCCAAGAAGCGAGCAGCCTCTATGGGGTCGGTCCACAGGGACGACGCGGTTAGAGTTGTGTGGTTTTCCGGGCATGCGAAGAGATGTTTCTAGTCGTGAGGGGTCTCTCCGCATGCCGAACATTCATTCGGCACATCCGCATTTAGCCTACTCAGGTAGGAGTTAAGCCTGCTGCAGTAGCCAGAGCGAAGTGTGTTCTGGTCTCCCGAGGCAGATGGAGCTCCGTCGCGTCAATGTCCGGTGTTTGTGTGCCTAGAACGGCATTCACAGGTCTTGAGTCTACATAACTCGAGACTGCGTCCCTGTGAATGCCGTTCAGGGCCTGTCTGTAAACTGACGGGTCCAGAGGCTGCTTAATGAACCTCTGGACTTCGTCCGTCAGTTCATATAGATGCCTTCTGACGTGCCTTGGCGAGGGCTCCTCTGCAAGCAGCTGTCTATTTGGGGGCCACATCTGTGGCTCCCAACCAGAAACTGCTTGCAGAGCATCGTGTTGTGCTCCCTAATTGGGAGCATTTTCGCCTCATCGTGGAGGTGGTGTTCTGGTGACATCAGGAGGCATCCGGTCGCTGTCCAAGTGCTGTGTTTTGTACCGTCTGTAGCTTCATCCACTGCGTCCTACTAGTCCCCGGCGACCACACTGGTGCTGCTTAGTTTAGCACCGGCCGACCTATTGCCTTGTATGTTGCCAGCAACGTTTCTTTGTCTTTGCCCCACTTGACCTTGTTGCGGCTCTGTACTTTATTGACAATAGCGGTTGTGTACGCAGAGAAGGAGAGCAGGCTGTCGAATGTTTCTCCAAGTATTTAAGGATTATTCACCGTCGGAATTGGTGTGTCATCGACGTGAATTCCTAGATTTAGCCTGACCTCCTTCGTCCAGGTTGTGAACAGGGTCGCAGAGGATTTCGTAGGGGAGAGAGCTAGACACTTTGCAGTGAAGACGCGAGAAAGTTCAGAGAGATACCCGTTTACTTTCGAACACAGGTCATCAATTCCATTCCCAGTCGCCATGATCGAGCACTTGTGGGCGTAAGAGACAATCGACACCCTCTGGTGGTTGAGGGAGCTTTGAAATGAAAAAGTTAAACAGTAGCGGGGAAAGGACACCCCCCTGTTTTATTTTTCTAAGTTTGCTCGATTTGTCTCTAAACATTACCGACGAGTGTCGCCCACTCAGATAATTTGCCGACCACCGTTTGAGCCTCTGTGGGAGAGAGGAAGCCTCTATATCTTCTAGTAGCGTGGAATGGCTGACAGTGTCATAAGCCTTTGACAGGTCGAACGCTACTAGAACCGTTCTCTCACAGGGACGTTTACGGTTACGAGTTATCTGAGTGTTTATGGCGTTAAGTGCTGTTGTTGTACTGTGCACTTTACGGAAACCATGCTGATGCTTCGCTGGGGTCAAGTGGTTTGTGAAATACGGGAGCAGCAAGGCCTCGAGTGCCTTCGCTACCGGGGAAAGGAGTGTTTTCGGCCGATAAGCATCTCCTATGTTGGCAGGTTTCTTCGGTTTGAGCAGTGGGACCACTCTCCCCACTTTCCAGATGTCTGGGATGATGATAGTGGCCATATACAAATTGAGGACCTCCGTTAGGTACGCTACCCCCGCAGGACCCAAATTTTTCAGCATCAGCATGCATATTCCGTCGGGACCGCAAGTGAAAGCAAGGGGGGCACAGGTTGTTGGCAGTTTGTGCAGCCTTCTGGTCACTCGGCGCTTGGCTTTGTCCACCGGATGATGCAGTATGAACTGCCGGCTAAAATAGCTCGCGCATCGCTCCGGGTCCGACGAAGCATGGTCGTCGAAAGAAATTTCGACTCCGTCGTCGTGCTTCGTCGGATTGGACAGTGACCTCACGGTTGACCAAAGCTTACTCACACCAGAGGTGAAGTTACAGGTCTTCAGATGCTCTTCCCACTTCTTCCGCTTATGTACGTTTACTAGTTGCCGAATCTCCGCGTTGAGATCCCTGATACGGTGATCTCCGGGATCGGCTTGCCGAAGGCTATCACGCTCATCAGCTAGAACAGCCGCTTCAGCAGGGAAATTTGGACGTGGGCCCGTGATATATCCTGCCGGTACGAAGCGAGCTGCAGCAGCGGTGACAGCCCTGCGGAACTTACGTTCACCAAGGTGGACGTCGGTTAGTGTGGTGGTGTGGTGGCAGCGAAGGTGTTTTCAGTCAATTCCGCGAAGCCTTACCAATCAGCTTTAGAAAAGTTGATATATGTTCGGTGCTCCGCGGAAGCAAAGTCGGTTGGTTTATCGATCGAGATGACTATGGGCAAATGGTCTGATGCCAAAGTCAGCATAGGTCGCCATGATATGCTGTTTATCAGACCAGCGCTAACTATTGCTATGTCTGGCGAGCTGCAGCAGCTGCCCATAATCCTGGTGGGTGCGTCTTCGTTCATTGTGCAGAATGTCGAATCATCTATCTGCTCAGCCAAGTCTGTTCCCCTACGATCATTTAACAGGCTTTAATGCCAAAGATCGTGGTGCGATTTAAAGTCGCCTACTACCATACGGTTTTCACCTCTGAGGAGCGCACCTCTGTCAGGGTGATATCCTCCCGGGCAGCAGGTGACAGGGGGTATATAAATGTTAAATATTTCGAGCTCAACATCGCCTGACCGGATAGCAATGCCCTGACATTCTAGGGTGGTATCCCTGCGGTCGATGTCTGCTTCGATAAGACGATACTGCACGGTGTTGTGCGTGATGAACGCTAAGCCACCACCATTGTACCCGGCACAATTAAACAGTGTTGAATTGCTGTGCAACTTCGTCTCTTGGACCGCAGCTATCAATATGCCATGCCTTCCCATGAAGACGGTTATCTCCTCGATCTTGCTCTGGAGCCCGTTACAGTTAGATTGAATGAGCTTCATGTTGTTCGGGAGACGTGTGGTGATGCGGTGTGTGAGGGATGTGTGTGGTCGTGCCGCAGTTGGCTATGTGCGCTGCTGAAGTGGTTGCCGCCCTGTGGTGGTGGCGGGAGGCGTCGCAGTTTAGGTCTGCGACCGAGCATCACAACACGGGCCCTCGAAGTTCCTCGTCCAATCTCGCGTGGTGCGCAGACCTGAGCATGCCCTAAAGTGGCACCAGCCAAGGCAGGTGTTGCACTTGACTGATTTCACATTACGGAATATCCTGGTCTGACATACCGTGCAGATTGTAGGAGGAACCAGGAGTTGTTGGCGGCGGCGTGTGGGCGGTGGTGCGGTGGTGCGGTTGTGTGTGTTCTGTGGTCTGTAGCAGTTGTGGTGTGGTCTATTGTGTTATGTTGTAGTGCTGTGGTGTTTGTGTAGGACTGCTCAGGTGGACTGGGGTAAGCCGTGGAGGCTGCTCTGTTTGAGCAGCAGGGGGCCACAAAAGGCGTGGTCCACTGCCGATGTGTCCGTAGTCCTGAGCAGACTCTTAGGTGACTCCACCCCTCGCAAGCATTGCACTTGACTGAGGTGGAGTTGTGGGGTAGTCGTCTGGCAGCAGGTGTAGGTTTCTGGCCCTGGGTTTGACTTGATGCCAGCCCTGAGTAGAAGAAAACGTAGCGAATGTAGCCCTATGAACGAACAACTTCTGAGATACTTCGCCGACCTAAACGGGGTTAGATCGCCGAAACAACAGCCGTTGGTCGGGTAAAACCCTAGTCATTCCAGTACGTAGAACCGGCTGTCGTGGGAATGTCTTCCGGTTCAAACATATCGATTACTTCAGTATAAAGCTGCATTTTGTTAGTATTCGGCAGGTTTCGATCTGGAGATAAGAGCATTCTCAAACATTGTCGAAGTATCTAATCGTGATGTTTTTCGTCTTAAATTTTCTCTAAAATTCTTAAATTCCTTGTTTTTAGCTACCTGCGCCTCCTCTGAAAGCATACCGATGGGTAAAATGGTCATTGCCTAAAATTTCCACTCGACTAGTGTATTAAAACGGAAGAACTTGGCAGCACTGCATAGTTTTCGGCAATTTTCGTCGTTTACTTATTTCAGCACGACAGTAGACAATGCTAATGTTGTCGAGTCGTACAATTCAGCCTAATTTACGACTTACGCAATGAGGCTGATAATTTCATGCACTGATGTACTCATATAATACCGTGGATATAGTTCAACAAAATATTTGCTGTTTCGAAGCAACAGTTTTTAAACATAATGACATTAATTTTAAAGCCACTGGTAATAGCTTGTAAAAATATGTAAAATTTTCTCATTAAGTTTTCGTCTATTCCAGTCATGTGTGAGGACACTTTTTCATTTTGGAAAAATCGCTTTGCCGTGTTACCAATATAAGTGTTGCCAAATCCAAACTTTGGCTGGTCAATAATGAGACCAGTTCGCTTTCTAAACTCGATCTTCGTTTTATTTTCTTTGATAACAGTTTCAATTGTTTTATTACTACGTCATTGTTTAACAGGTAGTAAACCCCCCTATTGTGAATTCATACGATACACGATAAACGCTTGCATTCTGTTATCCCGTATTACGAATTTAAGTCTATCGTATGAAATCCGATAGTTAGCGTTTATCGTATATCGTAAAAATATGATATTGCCAAATGATAACTATCGTCTCAGCCGTTCGATTTCAGACGCTTGCAAGCGGTTCGCCATTGTTAAACGATAGATTGCTGTGCTAGTATACCAAATTAAAATTTGTTAATTATTTTGAGAAATTGGAATAATGTAAGTATTAAAATGAGCAAAAATAAATTATGAACTAGTTATAAACCCAATTCAAAAATTTCTTTAGGCCGAGAGTTGTGAGTACAAAGCATCA
>NW_023459343.1:18875-22875 GCF_013731165.1 Rhagoletis pomonella | reverse complement strand
CATACGTTAAGTTGAATGGAATTTGTAGAAATATGCTTCAAAAAAAAATTTATTTGCATTTACCAAACCCTTAAACTAAATTAACGATTTGGTAATACCTAGATGAATATTAGAAGCTTTAACATATTTAGTTATAATTACCAACCGATGGTAATAATTCCCCCTTGGTCACAGTTCCCAAATATTGTCAAAATTCGGGAACTAAATATCTTTAGTTGTCGAAACTAATCCTTTTTCTCAGTGTATAATGTGCGCCTAGAGGACCAATTCGCGATGAAAATAATACTTAAGCTTGTTGCACAGAAAACAACATCCCCTATGCCTACCTGAAAAATATTAAGCAAAAGGTGAGATCTGCCAAATTTACTTAAGTAGAAGTGATATGTGTAAAAAGATAATTTATGCTTTTAAGAAATTAAAAGTGTCTGACAACAAAGTATAAACGTTGTTTTAAATTATCATGTACTAACATGTAAAGAAGGTAACAATTATTAACAGCCGTATTAAAGTACTATACATCTTTATTAATAATAATAATATACCGTAGATAATCGAATTGTTTGCTAATTCCAACTTTTAAAATGTCTCCCGGTTCAAACATATCGATTACTTCAGTATAAAGCTGCATTTTGTTAGTATTCGGCAGGTTTCGATATGGAGATAAGAGCATTCTCAGAAATTGTCGAAGAATCTAATCGTGATGTTTTTCGGCTTACATTTTCTCTAAAAACTTAAATTGCTTGTTTTTGGCTTCCTGCGCTTCCACTGAAAGCATATTGATGGGTCAAATGGTCTCATTAATTATATGGCCGTGAATTAATATTTTATGCACTGCGCAAAAAAATATTAGCTGTTTCGAAGCAACCGTTTTTAATTTTAGTGACATGAATTTTAAAGCCACTGGCAATAGTTTGATTAAGTTTTCGTCTATTCCAGTAATGTCTGAGAACACTTAATTTTGGAGAAATCGCCTTGCCGTGTTACCAATACAACTGCTGCCAAATCCAAGCTTTGGCTGGTCAATAATGAGACCAGTTCGCTTTGTAAACTCAATCTTCCTTTTATTTTCTTTGATAACAGTTTCAATCACTACGTCCTTGTTTTACAGGTAATAAATTGTTTGCAACATTTAGTAGAAGTTCAGTCATATGTAGACTAGAAGTGTCAAAAAATAAATATCGCTCATACACACGCTTTACTGATACACTTTGTAAGTCGATAATATATTGTTAATACATATTGCATTAGTAGATAAATTACCAGACGAACATGTTGGAGAATCCAACCACTAACTGCTATATATATCGACATCAAAATCGAACGGAAATGTCCGAATCGAGGTAAAAGATAATGTAGTTCACAGGGTTCGAAAACAAACGAAACATTTCACGAATGATTCGTCCAAAGATACAAAACTTTGCGATCAATTCGAATCGTTTTGTACATGAGCAAAACCAAAACCAGTACCTTTGCAAAGCAAAAGAGTGCAAACAAAGCGATTTATGTTTCGTTCCTTGACGAGCATAGGTAGATCGTTTCAAACGATTCGTTTTCTTACACATTCCATATTATGCTCGATTAAATCAAATTTTCCGGAGGAGAGGAAAGCTGATGAGAGCGACCAATTCGATACAGACAGTGCTCAAAGTACTTCTCAGGCTGCCATAATTTGCAGCGAGGACACAGTAATCGATTAAGATGAAACACTATCTTCTTATTTTCCAAAGAATGTAGGTGAAGTGGCACTGGAACTTGACACATCAACCTTGACAATGTCAGAGGAACCTTTAACTCAGACCAGCGTAAGAGAAATCACTCCGTAGTCAAAAAAGGTTGAGGAATTCGCAGAATGGATGAAACTATCTGCACCTAAAAGCGCTGTTTCACAAATTGCTGCAGTACAGAAGGAGCGAACAGATCTTAAAAGATGATTTCGACAAGTTCAAGACTGAAAAGGAATTAGAAATGGCTGAGAGAAGATTGCAACTTGAAGTAGAAAAGAATTTGAGAATGGAGGAAAGAGCTTTGCTAGAACAAGAACTAGAGAGGGAGAAATTAGCATTAAAAAGGCAGGAGATCCAGAGAGATGAAAGCATCCGTAAACAGGAAATTGAAAAAGACGAGCGCATAGCTAAATACAAAATTGAGTGTAAATATAATTTAAAGAAATAAAAACCAAATGTTTTCTTCCCGCGACAAAAATATTTCACCTCAGCATTTTGAAAAGTGTTAACTATTTATCTTTTGTTTGTTTAACGTTCATTACTTTTATATAAAATTATAGCTCTTTATCTAACAGATACCATACAAATCCAAATTTCAGACCGTACAAAAATTATAAAAATTTCACAAACTTTTCATCTTAACCCCAAGCATTTTAATTTTAATTTATAGAATAATTTTTGGTTTGCAGTTGTAGAGATTATTAAATTCTAGTACAATTAAGAGCAAGTTTGAAGTTGCTAAAAACTCGCATTGATTTTTCATATTTTTTTTACTGACGGTATCACGCATTTTCTTCCATACAAAGTATTTTTTTTATATAGAAAAAGTGCATAACACCGTCAGTAAAAGTATTATCAAAAATCTATGCGCTTTTTTAGCAACTTCAAACTGTCACTTTATTATTAATTTAGAAATACTAATTAAATTACTTGGAATTGGAATGAAAAGTTTTTGCAATTTTTAAAATTTGAAATTTGGACTTTTATGGTTTTTGTTAGATAAGGAGTTGAACTTTAATTAAAAATTAATGAACATTAAAAAATGAAAAGTAGTCAAAACTGGTAAAAACATTGATGTGGTACCTTTTGTCGCGGGCTGTACTTTATATAGAAGAAAATTCGTAGCACAGTCAGCAAGAAAAGCAAAGAAAGCGAGTTTTAATATTCTTCAAATTTGCAATATAATGCTTTTGTAATATAATGCAATGTTCTGTAAAAATATTAAACAATTTTCTAGAAATTCTAAGTAAAATGTTTGAAACCTCGTAATTTTCTAGTTTTAGTACAAAAAAAGTATTTATTTAAATGGCCTTTGTTATTTAATGGCATACACATTTACATAAAAAATTAATGAGCAATAAACAAAAAAAATAGCAAAAACTGGTGAAAATCTCGAATTTCTTTTATTTTGTTGACCTACATATGTACGTTTTAATAAAATTGTTTTTGGGAAATATAAAAAACACATATGTATTTTAATCCAGTGTCCGTAACGTCATTTTGCTCTAAAATATGGCTGGCCACAGATTCCCCTACTTCTGAAGACGCTAATAAAATATTGTGCAAAATACAGCATACAAGAAACCACTCACATGCTTGTCGCTAACTTTCGTTATTGTGTAACCTCATTCGCAGCTGTTTTAGGCTTCCAAAATTTTCTTTGAGGAGTCCAAAACAATGTTCAATTCGAACTCGATATTTACTATGTCGCAAATTAAAGGCTACGCGCTTATTTCGGTCAAGATGTTGTGAATTTTTTCGGTACGGTGTGATGACAGTTTCTGAAAGTGGATATGCGGAATCTCCGGCTATTCATTCTTGGGTTGAGAAAAATTTCGCATTTTCCTTGGAAAGTGCACAAGACCGAAATATTTAGGCATCGTGGGCGCTACCATAATGGCCAACAACTACATTCCGAATTCTAAGGGAATATTAGCAAACCACTTGCGCTTTAATTGAATATGCATGAGTCCCAGTGATCAGACTTCTACCACATTGTGGTAGATCTGCCACTTTTTTGAGCATCTACCTCACAAGGTCTGAAATCTACCACATATTCGCGTTTTTGATAAGTTTTATTTTTGTTCGATATAATTTTCTTAATTTTAACCAACACTAAACACTAACAACAGGCAGAATGGGAGGATAAAATAAACATTAAAATAGTAAATTTTCTCAATATTCAATTTTTCGACAGGAAGCATGGTTTTATTGTGTTAAATTGCAAAATATATGATTTATAAAAAGAATTAAAAGCGAAAATGTGAAAAAACGCC
>NW_023459343.1:17909-18865 GCF_013731165.1 Rhagoletis pomonella | reverse complement strand
AAAAAAAAACTGTTTTTCCACAAAGATGTTTAAATGGAAGAATTACAAATATGCAAAAATAGTAATCCACAAGACTTTATTGGCAGTAGGTCCTTTTTAAAGCACATTTAACAAAAAAATAAGCTTCTAGTCTCGAAGCTAGCACAAAATAAAATTTTTTTATTTGTTGTTTACAAAAAAATACTTGCCAAGTATATAAGTCAAAATTGTTAAATATATATCGCTTTAATTCATTTCTTCATAGAGCTGGTGCTTCTTTTATAGGAAAATTCATACGGCTTATGAACAGATTCATACCATGTAAATGCACCATTACGCTCTGCTATCACTAGCAGTAGTGAACACGCTGTAAAGAGGCTGTTAAGCAGGGATCGCACGATTTGTACATTTGTACAGATTTGAACATTTTGGCAGTCACAGAGTGGTGTTGTCTAGAAATAATGAGTTTAGTCAATAACAACTTTCAAACAACACCACTCTGTAACTGTTAAAATGTAAAAATCTTGTGATCCCTGCTTTAGATGAAGATAAACATAGGGAGCTGCGGAAATGTTAAAATTTAATTTGTTGTGTATGTGGAGATTCTAGCAAATTATTTTTAAACTTATACACACACATGTATACACAGCAGCAAGCTCATGCCACCAACAGCGATGTTGTATGCATAGATTTTCCACTGGGTATGTACGTAAGTTGACTATATAAAATTTATATCCATACATGAGCAAATATGCCATATGGAGTTACACCGCGCGGTACCATACCGCTGCTGCTTGAGCAAACCTTTATAATGAAAACAGCTCTTATAAAGATTTTATTTTGTTGCTTTAAATAGAAAAGTTCTTTATATGTAAAGTCTATCTTAAACTGAAGCATTTTCATCTAAGCCAAGGGCCCGTTGTTGATTTTGAAAGAAGCGTGTTATTGAGAGTCTTTACGAATCTGATTAGTTTATT
>NW_023459343.1:16109-17809 GCF_013731165.1 Rhagoletis pomonella | reverse complement strand
AATCGATAAAATTGATTAGATAAAATATAAAGCCCGAAACACAACAACAATGCTAGTTTCAAATTGCAACGGCAACTCTATTATTGGCATTCCTACAATATTCTTCTTGCGAATTGGATGGTATATAAATAAATCAGACGGTGTGATTATAAATTGCTTTACGCAGGAAATAATAGATATTGTAAAGTAAGTGAAACTGTTGTTGGTAATTTTAGTGAAAATTAAACTAAATGTAATTGTGTTCGATTGTTTCATTTTTGTTCGTGTGAATAGAGATATATGTGTATATATATGTACATTTAATTATGAATCGAAAGGCGTCAGAGGTGTGGTCCTGTTTTGATAAAAAGATGGAATTTTGGCCTCATGCAAACGTTGCTCAAAAGTTGTGAAGCATTGTGGAAACACTTTAAATCTTCACAAACATTTGAAAGTCCACAACATAAATGTAGACTGTAACAAAGGTATTTCGAAGTAAGTAGACTTAGGGCCGGTTACTCAATGCCCGGTTAACTCTAATCTGCGGTTAAACATCGTTATCGAAGTCTTGGACTCTATGCATACAAAAGGGAGTCGGTAACGTCGATAACCATGTTTAACCGGAGATTAGTGTTAACCAGACATTCAGTAACCAGCCCTTAATAGCGAATTTTGGTGTAGTATGTGTGTATACATATGTACAAATATACATATGTATATGTGTTGAGCCATTAAGGGTCCGAAAGAATATGGGCGCGTATTCATAGTCCAGCAACTAAGTCGAAACTAACAAAGTTGCAACTTAAATTTAAGTACCAACTTAAAATTTACCTCTATTCATAGTCGCATTTCAGACTTCTACTAAGTAGTTTCGACTTAGTTTACGATATAGCAAAATGAGTGTGAAAATGTATCGATTTTTCTTTACGATATTTTGGAAAAATTACATTTTTATTAAATAATGTCTAGTTTGATCATCCGTTTATGTAATTTTTATTTTCATTGCATGATTATGCAAAAGAATAAGGTGAAATAGCCAGAACAACCGCAGTGATGTGAAGTCGATGTTTATCGAAAGCATGCTGTGAAACATACAAATAGTAGATATCCAAATGTTATGCACAAATTTACTTTAAAAGAACTAGCGTGAAACTGACTTATTATTTGAGAATTTATCTAAATTATTCCAATTATAAATTTGTGATTTAGCTTTATTCGAATTGTAATACGCATTTAATTTCATCTTCCGAATAAAATGGATCGATCTTTGTGAATTTTAATTGGAGATTATTCAATATTATCAAAATCACCCTCTACCAAGTTAATTTTTACATTTTTCGTCTGTTTTTCCTTAATTTGATAAAATACATCTTCCTAGTTACGACTTAGTTGCAGCTGCAGCCGAAACTAAATTTTAAGTTGGTACTTAGCCAGAAAACTCGAAACTAAAGCGACTATGAATAGCTTTAGCTGTGACTTAGAATAGTTTCGACTTAGTTGAGTACTAAATATGACAATGAAAATGCGCCATTAAAACTGTTATCAAAGAAAATAAAAGGACATTACTGGAATAGACGAAAACTTAATCAGAAAATTTCACATATTTCTACAAACTATTGCCAGTGGCTCTAAAATTAATGTCATTAAATTTAAAAACTGTTGCTTCGAAACAGAAAATATTTTGTTGAACTATATCCCCGGTATTATATGAGTACATCAGT
>NW_023459343.1:11383-16009 GCF_013731165.1 Rhagoletis pomonella | reverse complement strand
TACATCAGTGCATAAAATATTAATTCACGGCCATATAATTACTGAGGACATTTTACCCATCGGTATGCTTTCAGAGGAAGCGCAGGTAGCTAAAAACAAGGAATTGTAAGTATTTTGGAGAAAATTTAAGACGAAAAACATCACGATTAGATACTTCGACAATGTCTGAGAATGCTCTTATCTTCCGATCGAAACCTGTCGAATACTAACAAATTGCAGCTTTATACTGAAGACATTTTAAAAGTTGGAATTAGCAACCAATTCGATTAATTACGGCATATTGTTTTTTTATAATAATAATAATAATAATATCCCAACGGTTTTTACCCTCCATTCCCGCCCATCCGCACGAGGGGCGCAGTCCGCACGACGTACGGAACCAATATTTTAAATTTTTGTGCCGAGTCACGATAGGCAGGAGTTTGTTAAGTGTCGAGATCTAAAACTGTTCAGCTACAGAACTAAATTCATCAGCTGATTTTATGTATTTATGTCAATAATTCACTTATTGAGAGAGGAGAGTATCGCTTTCTTAATGCTGAAAAGCGGATCTGATATATCAAACGTGCTGGAATGAGAGTTAAAATCCTGGCATAAGCAACGGAGTGGGACTTGAAATTGAGCCTGTCAGTAATTTAACCATAAAAATTATACCAAGCATTTCCCTGCGACTGGCAAGTGTAGGAAGGTTAATAAGTTTTAAGTGACTCGTATAAGGTGGAAGACTATATTGAGAATCCCATCGGAAATTTCTTAAAGCAAAAAGTAGGAATTGTTTTTGAATTGATTCTATCTTGTCTGAGTAAATTTGATACCTTGGATTCCAAACCACCGAGCCGTATTCCAGAATCGGCCTAACTAATGTTGTAAAAAGGGTTTTAGTGATATAAGGGTCACTAAATTCTTTTGACCATCGTTTCACAAATGCAAGTACACCTTTAGCCTTGTTGACTGTCACATTAATGTGAAGATTAAAATTAAGCTTAGGATCCATTGTGATACCAAGGTCCACAAAATTGTATACCTGTTCCAGGTTATGGTTACCTATTATATAAGAAACTGGCAGAACAGCTCTTCGCGAGAAGCACATTACTTTACATTTCTTAAGATTTAGAGGCATACGATTTACTTTACACCAGTAAGCCATGCTGTTTAAGTCTGATTGTAGCAAAGACCTTTCTTTAATTGAAACGTACGATTTATAAAGTTTTACATCATCTGCATACATTAAAATTTTGGAGAATTTTATATCTGTAGAAATATTGTTTATAAAAAGCAAGAACAGAATCGGGCCGAGGTGGCTACCCTGAGGGACTCCTGAAGTAACATCAATGACGTCAGAGATAGTATTTTTAAACAATACTCTTTGTGATCTATCATAGAGGTATGAAGAGATCCAACGTAGAAAATTAGGTGGAAGACCAAGAAGATCAAGTTTATAGATGAGCAACGAGTGGCACACTTTGTCAAATGCTTTACTGAAATCAGTATATATAACATCAACAGTTTTGCTCTCACTAAATGCTTTTGAGATATAGGATGTTAATTCAAGTAAATTTGTAGAAGTTGATTTGCCCTTGCAAAATCCATGTTCACTGTATGAAATGCTTGAAGTGATAGAATGCGTCAACCGATTTGTTATAATTGCTTCAAATAATTTAGGAATTGCAGAAAGCTTAGCTATGCCCCGGTAGTTCTCCACTGAAAACCTGCTACCGCTTTTATGTAAGGGGGTTATGAACGATTCCTTCCATACAGTTGGAAAAACGCCCTCTTTAAGAGACAAATTAAATAAGGCTGTTAACGGCTCATAGAGATAATCAGCACAATTTCTAAGAAATCAAGTGGGGATCTGGTCAGGACCATAACTAAAAGACTTCTTTAAGGACTTCAGGTAAAGTAAGACATCATCGGGAGGTATTATAGGGTTATGTATTGAGTTAATTGGACTTAGTTTAAAAGGATAGTCAAAGTATGCTTGGGAGTTAGTGGAATAATTGGATTTAAAAAACTGAGCGAACATGTTAGAAATTGTTTGATTATCACCAGAGACGGTATTTTGATACTTCATGGCGGAAGGAAACCCACGTACATTTCGCTTGGAGTTTACGAAATCATAAAATGATTTGGGGTTATATATTATACGTCGTTTGATTTTAAACAAGTAATCTTTATAACACTTTTTGTTTAATTCAAAGAACTTGTGACGCAAAAGTGAGTATTTTACATAGTATGAGTGTAAGCCGGTTTTTTTGTGTAATCTAAAATAACGTGACTTTCTGTTTTTCAAGTTTCTCAGTTCTTTAGTGAACCATAACTGTGTTTGTTCTTCCGGAACACACATGCGTTTAGGCACATACTTTTCAAATAATCTATGTACAGTACAATTAAAATGTGCAACGCTTTGCTCAACTTTTTCTTTGTATATAGGCCACGACAATTTAGACAATTCTTTATTTCAGTGTAAATTAAAGTCACCCAACACAATCAATGAATCAGAGGGTTTAATCATTGAATTAATGGATTTCAGTAAAGATACATGTTGTGAATACACTGATAAGTCATGTCGGGGAGGAATATAGCATAGAGCTAAGTAAGTAAACCCCCTTCCAACCTGAACACGAATGCATTTGAATTCTTCAGATTCAATGTGTGGAAGACTAACTTCTTCAGATGGTATGGAAGAGTCTACGGCAAAGAGTACGCCACCGTCGACTCTGTCCTCCCGATCTTTTCTGTAGATATGATAATTATTTGAAAGAATCTCTGAATTAAAAGTGTGAGGTTTGAGCCAAGTTTCAGTCAAAGAAATTATATTATAATTGCATTCAAGGCCATTAAGATATAAATTCGTTAATTTAGTATTTATGCCTCTTACGTTTTGATAATAAGTACTTAAAGCAGATTTAGGAATCAGTTTTTTGGTTCTGTATTCTGACGGGGAATATTTGCTAAATTATTATTTTTGTTGGGCCTATACTCAAATTCACGAACGAAAGCTCCGGAGGGCCAAAAAGAACTACTAAGCAGCATGTCAAAATTTTCTAAAATTACGTCTATTTTAAATGAAGAAATATTTCTTTCATATTTAAAATTAAATTTTCTGATACTTAAGTTGACAGTTTTAACTTTGGACGAGATGTAAAACTTTATATCGTCCTCGGAAGTATCCCTCGAAAATCTAGATACAAATATAGACTTCTTTGGGGGAACCACAACCAGTCTCCTAGTATTAGACTCGATTACCGGCGGACGGGGTTGAGTAACTGAGTTACTAATTGAGGGTAGATTAAGCGTTGGAAGATTAGATGGCGGTGCCACAACTTCAACGGGGGAAGGGGAAGATACTGCAGGATCGTTATTATTAGAAGCAGACTTTGATATATGTTCTTTTGAGGAAGATAACTCCGTTGTCTGTGGACATGGAGACGAAAGATTAATTAAGTCATTCGGAAGATTGTTCTGACGTGGAACGGTCCTTTCATTAGGCGGACTATGAAGACGCTTACGTTTTGACACATGAATGTCCTTCATAAATTGTACGGTATCTAAGCATTTAAAAGATTTAAATACATTTTCATAATGTTTAAATTTTTCAGTCAGTACCGACAACTCTCTCCCTACCTCAGAAAACCCATTTCTGGTTTGCCTAAACAACTTAAAGAGATCAACTTCGGTTGACCTGCACTTTAAGCAAGACCAGCGAAGACCTTTGACATCATTAATAGCGTCCAGAATTCTTCCTGTCACACCAGCACATTTTAGATGGCAAATACCATCACAGAGCCAGCACGATAAGTAGCGTTCAGATTCGCTTTTAATTTGGCAGTTATCAAGATCACACTTCATATTGAAAGATTTAATAACACTTATGTTAATAAAAAGACAAGCAAAATAAGTTTAACACAACACACACAACAATTTAGGAGCTGATGTATTTAGCTTAAAAATATATGTAGCGAACAGTTTGAGTATCACTGTATTGTGACACTTAATAAACGCAGCGCAAACAGCACTTTTAATTTCTTAAAACCATAAATTCTCTTTTCACACATATCACTTCTACTTAAGTAAATTTGGCAGACCTCAGGTACCTTTTGCTTAAAATTTTTCAGGTAGCCATAGGGGATGTTGTTTTCTGTGCAATAAGCTTATGTATTATTTTCATCGCGAATTGGTCTTCTAGGCGCACCATATACTCTGAGAAAAAGGATTAGTTTCGACAACTAAAGATATTTAGTTCCCGAATTTTGACAATATTTGGGAACTGTGACCAAGGATTGGGAATTATTACCATGGGTTGGTAATTATAACTAAATATATTAAAGCTTCTAATATTCATCTAGGTTGTACCAAATCGTTAATTTAGTTGAAGGGTTTGGAAAATACAAATAAATATTTGTATGAAGAATATTTCTACAAATTCCACTCAACTTAACGTATGGTTCATAAAAGGATGTCATTAAGCTCTGCTAATACAGATAAGCTTTCTTTCAGCACATGGTTTAGTCATAGTTACCAAATCGTAGATGAGGCAACCACGATTTGGTTTGAGAGCGGAACATATTCATGCTTGTGCGCCACCCCTAAATAATGCTCAGCGCTCTCTCAGCACATGTGTGTTTC
>NW_023459343.1:6510-11283 GCF_013731165.1 Rhagoletis pomonella | reverse complement strand
AAGAAATCTTACGTATGGGTACCCACTAGGAACGGCGGCAACAGGTAGTTTCAATCGTTTTTGAACTTTCGAGGAATTGAAAGTTCTTTGTGAGCCTTGATTAATCAGGGCCCTAAGTTGAAACAATTCACCCTCGTGTTCAACTGCGACTATGGCAGTTGGAAGGAGAATTTTGCTATCATTGTCGGTGTGCAATGATTGTATTTGTGCTTGTTTGGAACAACACGGTTGCTCGCTGGAATTGGAGCTTGACTGCGCTTGTAGAGCGGGAGGTGTCGACTGGGCAGTAGTGTGTTGTGCGGCGGTTTCATTCGCTCGCGCACTGGAGTGTCGAGATTGTGGTAGGGATTCATGTGCAGCAGGGAGTGATGCCGTTGTTGGAAATGTGTACATGACGACTTGCTCGGACACTCATTAGTGCTATGGGTATTACCAAGGGAGTTTTTGCACAGCTTGGTTTGGGTTGCGAATTGTACTCGGTTTGGTACCGAAATTCGCTTAAATTGTGGGCAGACTCTAATGGAATGAGGGGACTTGCAGTAAGAGCAAGTTGTTTCCCTCTTAGGTTCTGCCACAAAGTTTGCGTCCTGTTAAAGGACCTGTTTTGCGCAGCATTTTGATGAGCGACTGGTTTTTGTATATTTTGGCTTGGATGAAGCCGGTTAAGTCTTTGGACTACTTCGTATCTTGAAGTAAGAAAGTCGTCCATTTGTGACCATGAGGGTAAATCTCTTCGAGAAGAGAGAGATTGTTCCCAAAGTGACAGTGTGGTTTCGGGCAATTTGGATGAGCATATGTACACCAATATGGGATCCCAATGTTTTTCTGGACGTCTTGGGAATTAAGAACTGACAGACAGTTGTTGATTGATGTTTGCAGCCTTTCAAGGTGCTCGCTATTCTCGGATTGAATAGTGGGCAAAGTCATTAAAATTTTAATTTGGTTGTCAACCAAGATACGTTTGTTTTCGTATCGTGACCGTAAAGCTTCCCAGGCCAGCTCGAAGTTATCATCGCTGAGCGGGTATTGCTTGACGATGGAGCCGGCTTTTCCTTGGGTTTTGTATCGGAGGTGATACAATTTTTGAGCACGAGAGAGCTTCGGGTGGTTGATGTACACCGCTGGGAACATGTCACGAAAGGCGGGCCATTCTTCGTAACCGCCGTAAAATGTCTCCGTGTCACAAGGTGGGACTTGAAGAAAAACGTTTGCCTCTGCCGAGGTGTGTTCCACGATCGGCAATTTTAGCTTTGGTCACCTCATATAATTCAAGGCAAGTGAAGCACTTGCCTTCTACCGAATTCTTAAAGTTTTCAGGTAGGCTGTCATCTGGCTTTGAAAAAACCAAATCATAGGCGGACTGAAGCCCAACAATCATCTAGTGATTTGTCTTTTACCATAAGATATGATTCAGTGTGGTCTTGGATTGGCGCATCACTGAATTTTGCACAGTATCTCATGATACTGTCACTTTCCGCTATAAACTTTTGAGCGGATGGGTCAAAAGTTTTGGATTTCCGGCGCGGTGAGGGTTCCCTCTTACCACCGGTGGCTTCTTGCGAAGCATTTTTTGACCTTGTCTCGATTTCAGACATTTTTGGTGGACAGTGTCCAAGTGGCATTTTGAACGTCGTAGAAGCTCAGACATATATAAATTAGTAGAAGATTTAATTAAAAATAGCTGAGTACCACCCAGGTATCGTTCGCAAAAAATAAGAAAATTTGCGTCAAACGGAAAAATTGCACTTTGTGCCACAGAAAATCAAGAAAAAATTATAAGATCTTGTGGCGGTGTTTGTGTTTTTGTTTCATGCAAATTACGTGAAGTTGTATTTGCTTTAATCTTTGGTTCAGCACTTTTTAACGTGGAAAACGGAGCGTCCCAATTAAATACGCGGAATATGGATTTGAAAAAAAATGTTTTGTAAGAGAAACAAAATCACAAACACTTTTCACTGTTATGTACGTGGTGAAATATACGTATGTATAAATATTTAATGTAAATAATATATACACACTGAAGAAGTATTGGTTATATATCGCTATCTAGACAAGTGCAATAAGGGAGTTTTCCCTACTGCTTTGTGGCATTTTGAACGTCGTAGAAGCTCAGACATATATAAATTAGTAGAAGATTTAATTAAAAATAGCTGAGTACCACCCAGGTATCGTTCGCAAAAAATAAGAAAATTTGCGACAAACGGAAAAATTGCACTTTGTGCCACAGAAAATCAAGAAAAAATTATAAGATCTTGTGGCGGTGTTTGTGTTTTTGTTTCTTGCAAATTACGTGAAGTTGTATTTGCTTTAATCTTTGGTTCAGCACTTTTTAACGTGGAAAACGGAGCGTCCCAATTAAATCCGCGGAATATGGATTTGAAAAAAAATGTTTTGTAAGAGAAACAAAATCACAAACACTTTTCACTGTTATGTACGTGGTGAAATATACGTATGTATAAATATTTAATGTAAATAAAATATAAACACTGAAGAAGTATTGGTTATATATCGCTATCTAGACAAGTGCAATAAGGGAGTTTTCCCTACTGGGTTGCATGTATCTAACTATCTTAAACTCACTTTTTATCGCGTTATAATATGCGTTGGATAATATTTTTTGCTAGCACGTATGTACAAATGTGCAGAATATGTAGAATGTAAAAATGTACGTACGTATGTATGTACAAATATTTACGTATGAAGCCGAGTATATGGCTAAGCTATGCTTTGTCACAGCAGTGGTGAGTTAAGAAGTACGAAAAAACAGAAATTTTGTTTTGATTACAGTGCGTATGTATGTGTGCGGGAATGCACAAGTGGATATGATAGTACGTAAAGAGCCGCTCACCGCTGAGGTGAGTTCTTGGTACCGAACGTATTCAAGTCGGAGAGCGGGCTTTGACTTACGTTCTGTTAGCTTGGTGAGTGCCGCAGAGAAAAGCGAGGTGGAAATATATGAAAATAAGCTAGAGTGCGTTTGGCATAAGTGGACTGTATTGTCCGATGAACAACAGCGACTCTCTTAACTATTAAGCGAATAGTTGCAGAAAATGCAACTTGGAAAAAATGCACTTATGTTTTTCGGAAATTTGTTTAGCCAAGCTCAACGAACTATGCGACCAACGGCAAAAATTGGTAAGCAGAGGAAAGTATATGTTTTTAATGTGCTAATATTTGTTCTTGCAGAGTGGGACACAGTTGGCATATAAACTGCAACGAAATTTATTTTGGGGTATATAATAAATTTTGCATATATGTACATATACCGATATATATATAAGACTGGCGGTAAGTGGAGATATACCGCTTTCCGGAAAACGGAATTTTTCTACCAAAATTTTAATAGCGGCAAATTGCCGTTGTGGAATTTTGTGCGGCAGGAAAATATCCGCAATTTTAATAGAACCGTTTTTGGCGAGAACACATATGCCTTTTATTTAATTAAATATATATATATGTACGTATGTATGCCCGTTGGCAGTTTATAGAAATAATATAACTTTTAAGAATATGAAAGTTATATTTTTTCAATTTTTAAGGAAATTAAAAATTTGCCTACTTACTACTTTCCTTGATTTATGTATGTATGTATTTATATTAGTGCGTATCCGCTGCTTCTTTTGATAGTTTCGCCTGTTGTTGTTGCCGTAGCTGATAATGGCTACTGATGCTGTTGCTGATGATGGCTGCTTTATTTTTAAGTTTTAAAATTTTTTTATTTTCTAGGAGCTGGGCCACGGTTGGCTGCGAAGGACCATGAATATTTTGGTCGCTTGGTCCCTTCGCACTCACCTTGCTTGCATACACTTTGTGTCCGCTGTAAGGAAAGACTTTGTTTTTCCAATTTAATAGTTAAAAAATTTTAATTTATTTTTCTGATTTATGTAGTTTTGTCACACACAAATTTACAAATTTATTGGGTAAATGTAGTACAACACTGTGTTGACTCCGATAAGGGCGCGTGCGCGTAGTCCGACGATGTTAGCTGAACTGCCTTTCGCATAATTTGGCACGATGATGGTAGGCGGCCGTGCGCGCCCGGTAATCATTTTCGGAGTTGACGTAGGTCAACTGCCAAACTGCTGCGGCCAAGGAATGCGCGCACGGACGTCGGATTGCGCTTTAAGCGGCGGCTTAAACAATATAAAAAAATACTTTACATGGAAGAAAATGCGTGATACCGTCAGTAAAAAAAATATGAAAAATCAATGCGATTTTTTAGCAACTTCAAACTTGCTCTTTATTATACTAGAATTTAATAATCTCTAAAATTGCATACCAAAAATTATTCTAGAAATTAAAATTAAAATGCTTGGAATTAAGATGAAAAGTTTGTGAAATTTTTATAATTTTTGTACAAAGTCTGAAATTCGGATCTGTATGGTATCTGTTAGATAAAGAGCTATACTTTTATATAAAAGTGATCAACATTAAACAAACAAAAGATAAATAGTTAAAATTGTTCAAAATGCTGAGGTGCTATAGTTTTGTCGCGGGAAGAAAACATTTTTTTTTTTATTTCGTTAAACTATATTTACACCCAGTTTTGTATTTAGCTATGCGCTCGTCTTTTTCAATTTCCAGTTTACGGATTCTTTCATCTCTCTGGATCTCCTGCCTTTTTAATGCTAATTTCTCCCTCTCTAATTCTTGTTCTAGCATAGCTCTTTCTTCCATTCTCAAATTCTTTTCTACTTCAAGTTGCAATCTTCTCAGCCATTTCAAGTTCCTTTTCAGTCTTGAACTTTTCGAAATCGATTCTGCTTTTAAGAA
>NW_023459343.1:0-6410 GCF_013731165.1 Rhagoletis pomonella | reverse complement strand
TTCTTAAAAGCAGAATCGATTTCGAAAAGTTCAAGACTGAAAAGGAATTTGAAATAGCTGAGAGAAGATTGCAACTTGAAGTAGAAACGAATTTGAGAATGGAAGAAAGAGCTATGCTAGAACAAGAATTAGAGAGGGAGAAATTAGCATTAAAAAGGCAGGAGATCCAGAGAGATGAAAGAATTCGTAAACTAGAAATTGAAAAAGACGAGCGCATAGCTAAATACAAAATTGCGTGTAAATATATAGAAATAAAAAACAAATGTTTTCTTCAATAACATGCAGTGATCGCTTAATTAAAAGGGATTCGACATTTTCACCAATTTTGACTATTTTTCTTGTTTAATCTTCATTAATTTCTTATATAAAAGTATATCGCCCGCCACAAAATGATAGCACCTTCACATTTGGACCAGTTCATGTCCATTATTTGTTTTATAACAGTATGGCTCATAATCTAACATGAACCATATAAATAGTAATTTTTAAACTTTGAACAAAAATTAGAAAACATCAACCAATTTTCCCAAAACTCCAACCTTTAGCTTATTAAATTTGAGTATAATGAAGTGCAAGTTTTAAATTGCTAAAAACTCCCGTTGATTTTCGATATTTTTTTTTTCCTGACGATGTTGTGCACTTTCTTTTATATCAAAAAATAACGAGCATATGTACATACAGCCCGCGACAAAACTATAGCACCTCAGCGTTTTGAACAGTTTTAACTATTTACCTTTTGTTTGTTTAATGTTCATTAGTTTTATATAAAAGTATAGCTCTTTATCTAACAGATACCAAATTTCAGACATTGTACAAAAATTATAAAAATTTCACCAACTTTTCATTCCAATCTCAAGCATTTTAATTTTAATTTCAAGGATAATTTTTGGTATGCGGTTTTAGAGATTATTAAATTCTAGTGCAATAAAGAGCAAGTTTGAAGTTGCTAAAAATCGCATCGATTTTTCATATTTTTTTGCTGACGGTATCACGCATTTTCTTCCATACAAAGTATTTTTTTATTTAGAAAAAGTGCATAACACAGTCAGTAAAAATATTATCGAAAATCTATGCGATTTTTAGCAACTTCAAACTGTCACTTTATTATACTACATTATTAATTTAGAAATACTAATTAAATTACCTGGAATTGGGATGAAAAGTGTTTGCAATTTTTAAAATTTTTGTTCAAAGTTAGAAATTTGGACTTATAAAGTTTTTGTTAGATAAGGAGCTGAACTTTAATTCAAAATTAATAAACCTTAAACAATGGAAAGTGGTCAAAAGTGGTAAAAATATTGATGTGGTACCTTTTGTCGCAGGCTGTACTTTATATAGAAGAAAATTCGCAGCACAGTCAGCAAGAAAATTATTTGATATCAACACAAATTTTAATATTCTTCAAATTTGCAATATAATGCTATTGTAATATAATGCAATGGTCTGTAAAAATATCAAACAATTTTCTAGAAATTCAAAGTAAAATGTTTGAAACCTTGTTTTTATTTAAATGGCCTTTGTTATTTAATGATCTACACTTTTATATAAAAAAATAAATAATCATTAAACAAAACCAAAATAGCAAAAACTGGTGAAAATCTCGAATTTCTTTTATTTTGTTGACCTACATATGTACGTTTTAATAAAGTTGTTTTTGTGAAATATAAAAAACACATGGATTTTAATCAAACACTAGGGAATATATAGCTTGTCTTTTAAGCTCGCCAGCATTGTTTGTTGTGGAATATCCAGTCCCGGTAACGTCATTTTGCTCTAAAATATGATTGGCCACAGGCTCCTCTACTTCTGAAGACGCTAATAAAATGTTGTGCAAAACACATACAGCATACAAGAAACCACTCACATGCTTGTCGCTTACTTTCGTTATTGTGTAACCTCATTCGCAGCTGTTTTAGGCTTTCAAACTTTTCCTTGAGAAGTCCAAAACAATGTTCAATTCGAACTCGATATTTACTATGTCGTAAATTAAAGGCTACGCGCTTATTTCTGTCAAGATGTTGTGAAGTATTTCGGTACGTGTGATGACAGTTTCTGAAAGTGGATATGCGGAGTCTCCGGCTATCCATTCTTGTCTGGAGAAAAATTTCGCCCTTTCCTTGGAAAGTGCACAAGACCGAAATATTTTGGCATCGTGGGAGCTACCATAATGGCCAACAACTACACTGCGAATTCTAAGGGAATAATCGCAAACCACTCTCTCTGGGTGATTATCGGTATTGTGCCACCGTCACTTATTTCAAAAATTGCTGCGATTTTCCTTATTGATGAACTCTCTCCTGATGAACCAAGACGAAATAGAACAACGGCTAACTGTAACTCTATAGGAAACTGCTCGCATGCATGCGATTTACTAAATTCTCCATGGTCGCGAATCAATGCTAAAAGATTAGCGAACTGCAATCGATTGACCCTAAGCATTTAGAGGAAACGGTTGTCGTCCAATGATGTTAAAATGTCATTTCGCCATAAAACAGATTTCGATATAATGCGGTCAATCCCTCGGCCGCATAATGATATCAGAAGAATATCTTCAAAGAGTTCGTCCAGAGCTTCATCAATAGCTTTGTCATCATCCAAACCTACAAAATCACAAGTACATCTATATATATAATTTAAATAAATATAAACTCACACATTTACTTACTTTCCATGATATTAATTTCATCCAATGTATTTTCGCACACAAATTTAATAATTTTATTCTTTTCTGTGTTCCTCGGCATTTTGCGTTTGCGATTTATAAATTTAAACAAGAAACAGCTGATGCTAGTAGCTAGCATAAGCATTTATAACAAGGAGTGCTCACTCTCAGTAAGTTACACTTACGTAAGATACAACGAATACAACGAAGAACGAATACCACTAATAAAAATTACCGATTACAATATTCCCAGCGCACAGTGGCCAATTTTTGGAAAACCCTGGCCAAAAGTCCAAAAAAAAAAATTGGTGCATTGGTATGCATAACATTTTATATTGTTAGGGGGGCTCTACTGCGTATCGTTATGAGACAACAAGTCGATTCTCTTAAGGCATTAGTGTTACAGGAGATCGAAGTGACTGTTGCTAGCAATTCGCTCTAAACTTTTCGTAAATTAGAGTTTTCGTCGTTGTTAAAATCGTGGTATTATCCTTAAAAAAAAATAACAGTTTTCAAGCATCCGCTCATGGACATTGTAATCTAGAGTATGTAAAACATGTCTTTTCATTGTCACGCCATCTAAAAACTGACTTAAGACGTAGATATTCACGGATTGATTTTTTTTGTTTACTCATTATGATGGATTAGGAAAATAGTTACGAGAGTTGGTTAAAACCACCTGCCAAAAGCCGCCACTGTAGTTTGGACATCAGTTTTTATACGCGATTCTTAATTTTTTTTTGTTTAAAAGATTTAAATTATGTAAAAAATTATTTCTGTCAAGATTTTGATGTTTTAAAGATTGGATGTTTTTAGAATTTAAATGATGTCAGAAAGTACAACTATATTGGAGTGGTCATCCACAGGGACACGATATCGAACCGAAAGTATCGATATGGTACTCATTTAAAGTATCGCTGGAAAAATATCGGGTACCCATTAATATCGGAATAAAAAGACTCGATATCGCAAATATCGATACCAAAATCCAAAAAAATAAATATCTGAAAAAGTGATTAGAAACCTCCGAGCGTATTTCTGTCATGAAAAACAGCTTCTCATAAAAACGCCCTTTGTGGCACAACATCAAGGCGCACGCAAAAAATCGGAGGAGAAGCTCGGTTAAACGCTAACATATTTTGTAAGCGCCAATCTATTATTTTTACACGTAGAGATTGAGGTGTTGACTTAAAATACCTAGCTCGCGTGTTCAAATCCCGCCACATGCAATCCTAACGATAGTAAAAAATGTCAGTTCTTTAAAGCCCAATTTATATCGGGAGGAGTTGATAATCAGATAAGTCTTGAAAGCAATTTTTTCGCATTCTCTTTTGTGTTTTCTATTTGCTTTCAGACGCGTCAACTTTTATTGAATTCAAGTTCGAGGTTCTTTAAATGAGAGGTATCTGCACTCTTCCCCTTTCTTCTCACCTCCTTCGCCTTGGAACGAGCAGACTTGAAAGGAAACTTGACGTGTCTGAAAGCTGACTAATTTGAGTTTATGACATTCGATACGATACTAGGATTCTAGTACTCGATTCCAAAAAAATCGTTTTAAAACTATCGAGTAAAAAATATCGGTATCGAATGCCAAAAGTATCGATATGGTATCGTATCGTATCGAAATTCGTGTCCCTAGTCATCCATGGGCCTCTCATTATTGTATGGGCACCCCTGCCAATTGGGCAACTTTCCGAAGAAGCCCAAGAGTCAAGCAATAAGGATATTATAAAATATCGGCTGCTTGTATCCTCGGACCCTGTAATTTCAAGTTTACGTTTAAACCCACCAAAACAAAATCATAAACTGTCGTCAGATGCCATTAAATTATTATCAACTGTTGTAAACGCAGATGCGGAATTGCCATCAGAAAATATAGATATGGGCTTGGATACTTCAGATGACTGCGAGTCTGACGGTGTATAAAATTGTTATCTTAAAAATATATTCCTGTACCAACAAATATGTATGTCATGTTTATTGATTCATTCAAAATCCCGCAGTTCCCGTGTAAATTTTAACATCAAGATATTTAGAAACAAACATTAAGACCTCGTTAGTATTTGTCCGAGCTTCTCTTCCGATTTGTGGCGTACGCCTTGATGTTGGCGCACAAAGGGGAGGGACCAACAGTTTTACGCCGAATCCGAACGGGGATTTTATTTTTATGAGAAGCTGTTCTTCGTGGCTGAACACTCGGGGGTTTGCCATTGCCTGCCAAAGGGCGACTTTAATACAAAAAACTTGTTTGTTTCTTATTTTTTGATGTTGACCCCTAGGGGTCCACCTGGACGACTTTGGGAATCACTGTTCCAGAGGGCGGGGTTTTTATCATGTCTGATTTTTAATATCGCACTAAAAATAGTCCAGCTGTAAATAGATAAGCGCATCAAGTACGAAAATAACGCTTTATTAAAAAATAATAATTTAAGGATTCAGGGACTATAAGAAACAAATTTTCATATTGTACTCGCCCGTAGCTACAACCTACATTAATTTTTGTTTCGGGTGTATTTCTTTTTGTCGCACTATGCGATGATACCTGCATATGTGTGTGCTTTTTAATCCTTTTCGCAAACACACTGGCACTTATTGAACACAAAAGATATGCTCTGTTGGCAGTTGTTGCAATTCCTGTTTACCATTGACAAAAAATGTCATTCAATTCGGTGACAAATGTAAAAGTGGAGAGCAAATGTAGATGTGAGTGTGCACATCAGTATTTACCCTGCAAAAAGTGGGACTAGGTTAAGTACTAGTACAGGACCACACTAACTTGTAACCAACACTAGTAACCAAAATGGTCCAAATATATGGTTACATTAACATTCCGATGTCATTTTACCTGACCACCTCTGGTCCAACGCTGCATAACATGGGACCACTTTTGGTCCACCACTGCGTAACATGGGACCACCTAGACAACTACTCCTTTTGAACCATGGCACATTCGGCAACCGAATCATATTGCCGATCGGCCACGAAGAGTTGGTGTTCAACACATATATCAGTTTTTTACGTTTGAAGTGGTCCAGGTCAGCATAACAAGTTACTAGTATGCAACCTGGTCCTTGTGCTCATACTTTAAAACTACGACCCAGTGGACCACCTGGTCCTCAAATTTTTGCAGGGTACATATTCACATACACACATAAAATACTTGGTCTGGTAAGAATGATCCCAAATGACTATTAACTTGGCACATTTTCCATTTCTTTGATTTCTCTTTGCTTTGGAAGACTGTGTTGATTAAGAAACCGTTTGGAAGGTAAGTACATATGTACTTATATGGTTTCGAAAATGTAATTGAAAATATTTGGTTGCTACGAATACAAACAATGATGCATTTATTTTAGACTTAGAAACACTTTGTCCGATTTTGGGCAAAAATAAGGGTGTATGTAATACACGGTAAATAGTCCTGACTAATAATAATTGTAATTGAATCAAAAGGCTAAATGCTGTGTAAAGAGTTGAAAATAATATTTGTAACAAATACCGACGTGGTTAAGGTTGCCCTACGTGTAGATTCGTATTGTTTTAAATATCAAATTTCTTAAGAAAAGCTCTGGTATTCACCCCAAAGTTAGAGGTGGAGAAAACATCGATAGCACTATCGATGCATCGACTTTTTGCGTTTTTGTTTGACGGCGACTATCGATGTTTCCTTTGTACACTTCTGTGAATGTAAAGAACGAAATGTTAAATGTCACGCAAAAGGTATGAACCTATGAAATTAATTTACCTA
>NW_023459342.1:54436-62961 GCF_013731165.1 Rhagoletis pomonella | reverse complement strand
GCTCCAATCGAGTCCAAATGTATGACCGACCCCCACTAACTTTGGACAGCCGATCCACCCATGCCAGTGGCACACCCCCTGGAACTCCCCTGGGGGGTTCCCCATACAATCATTTCAAAAAATCACCATTTTTGGCCTTTACAAGAAAAAATCAGCTAAATGGCTATGTTTTTTCTTTATTTTTATTTATTTATTTATAATAATATTTATTATTTATTTATAATAATATCTATTTTTTCTCTTAAGAAATTTATTTAGTCAGAACATATGTAAATGAAAAAATTAATTTAAGTGAGTTATAGAAAAGAAACTAAAAAAAATTATTGTTTGAAGTCTTTTTTACTTTCAAGTCTGGGCAATTTCGCACGGCTCTCTAATGTCGTCGCCATAACAGCCTCTACATTTTCCGGTATAACCCGTTTGGAAACGCTAGCTAGCAATTGAACATGTCGTTTCGTTCCTTGTATGTGTGATGGAATTTTTGGATCATTAAACGGTGGATCATCTTTATTTAAATATTCTTTCAATGAATCGTACGGAATGCTTCGCGTGAATGGTGGTTCAAATACGATATTTATATCATTCAAATTGATCATTTCCGTATAACTTGTGCAATTAAAGTTTATATCTGGTTTTTTATAAACTCTAAGTTCCATTGGCTCGTCAACATCGGTTCGATAGCGTAGAATTTTCTTGATGGCACAGTCGCGCTTTTCTTTGCTATCATCAAACAACATTGATAACAAGATATTTTCCGAATGCGCATAATATGAATTATCTTTAATTACTTGATTGACAATTTTACGTAAACGAGGTTCTAGAAATCGTGACCAACCAATGAACTTGAAAAATAATGCACTGCCGTACACGACAGAGCTGTAATACTTGATATTGAAGTACATTGGCACATAACATTTAATTATAAATTCAACCAGAATTCTTAAATTTGCATCTGGATTTTCCGTTGTCACATATAATCGCAATAATCTAGCGGCCTTGGTGAGCCACCGAGAATGTACAATTTTCCCTGGTTTGATGTTAGCCAGATCCACCGGAACCACGCCGCTAGAAATTGCATGGGCCATGTCGTATAAGTACTTCGAATCGGTGGAAAATTCAATTTTTTCTGGAGCAGGGGGCATATTTTGCAACTCAATTTTCTGGAAGCCGTCCACCACCTGAAAATATATAATAATAAAATAATTAAAAATGGTTGACAATTATAATAAATGAGTGATAGCAATAACTTACCGGAAGAGTTTCACAAGTTTCGATTTGACGGCTCAGTTTTCCGGTTGCCGATCTTGGTCCAGTGCTGGTTGATTTATCCAAAGCTTCAAACAAATGCCGAAACGGAAGTTCGTTGAAGTGTAGAAGGCAAACGAACCAATGCAATGGTCTTTTTAACAGCAATTCGAATCGTCGTATAATTCCACCGTCAGTGGATATATTTTTATCGTTGAAAAAACCATTTAATTTGGTTGTTTTGTATTCAGCGGTTTCATGTTCCGGTCTTACGTAACCAATCAATTCAGAATTGGGTTCTCTCAAAATAACAAGATGAGGTTCTTTTACCATCCTAGTATGATACTTCTCATCAATTTTATCTATCGTTAAAGTATCATCTTTTCTGCCATCGAATGAAAACGCTAACAAATTGGTATCATCTAACCGTTTGCGAAGCACTTCTTGTCTGCATTTCTCTTTTTCTCTGCGAACTTTCGATTTATCCATGATGAGAGGTTTCCCATGCTTATCTTTAATTTTAAAATCTTGCAAAAGAGCGGTTCCCAATGCTGATGCTACTCTGTCAGGCACACCAAATCTGTCACATACCAAGGCAAAGTTAAAACAATCGTATCTCTCTGTGTATTGTGAACTTGTGCTTCTATCCATATCTTCTTGTACCGGTGGCGGTGCGTATGTTGAATCATCGGGATCTTGGTATGTTGGCATTGATGACATAGACGTTGCTCCTTGCTCTTCAGTTTCCATCACAAATGCATCCATTGTTAGTCTTCTCTGATTATGTTGATCGTGCATGAACTCTTTGAGGCGTTCGGGAACCCAGCCGCATGCACATGGAGCTGCCTTCAAATCGCATTTACATGTTCCAATGTAAAAAATTGTTTCCAGAGATTTTACATACTCTGTAAATTGTTGGGTGTTGTTTCTTCTCTTGATTTGCTCTTGATACTTGTCAAGCAATTTATTCAATTTATTAAATACACTTTTTTCAGCATTATTTCCATACCAAGTTTTTCCGAAATTCCAATCAACTTATCTTGTACTTGAATAGTGAATGATTTATGGGAAAACTTTTTTTGTTCTGTTTTAGCACGTTCGCTTAAGTAAAAATAATATCTCAAGATATCCAGATGGGTTGGTAAATTAAGATCAGTTAAATCAGTAGACACACCAAAAACAGTAACATCATGCTTGGGTATATGACTCATTGGGTTTTCGATAGTTGTTGATGTAGTTGCTTCATCTTGCGGTGTAGAGGATGGTGGATTCATTGTAAACTTTTTGATTTGGAATGGTCACTTCACTTATTATTTTTTTTGAAATATTTTTTTATCTGAAATTAGCACTTCACACTTTGAGTTCTTCACAACGACTTAATGCATTCACAAAAACTGTTGCGTTATATATGGTCTACGAGACGAGGTAATAAGAATGAAATGGTAATTTCAATTCTACCTGCTGTGTCTTGTGGTGGCTTAAAAAAAACAACACAAGCAATTTTACGATCTGCAATTGTGTCACAGTGATACCTTCATTGTTTAAAAGGGTTGCGGTGCATTCCAGTGATACCTTAATTGTTAAAATGGTTGCAAAAAACGCGCATTTCTTAAGAAGGTGCCTTAAAATACCCACAAAAAGGGTTGTAAAAACAACCTTCATTTCTTAAGTAGGTGCTATAAAAAAACTACACAAGTAAGTTTACGACATGCAGCTGTGTCTTAAAAAACGCACACAAGCAATTTTCCGATTTGCAATTGTGTCACAGTGATACCTTCATTTTTTAAAACGGTTGAATAAAAAACCCACACAACTATGTTTACGACATGCAAATGCATCACAGTGATGCCTTGGTTTTAAAAGGGTTGTAAAAACGCTAATTTCTAATAATTTTTTTTAATTTCTTTTCTATTACTAAGTTAAATTCATTTTTTCATTTACATATGTTCTGACTAAATAAATTTCTAAAGAGAAAAATAAACTCCAAAAAGAAAAAACATAGGCATTTCGCTGATTTTTTCATGTTTCATGTTTGTATGGGGAACCCCCCAGGGGAGTTCCAGGGGGTGTGCCACTGGCATGGGTGGGTCGGGCCTCCAAAGTTAGTTGGGGTCGGTCATACATTTGGACTCGATTGGAGCACTCTAAATGGGTCAAAGTGGGATTTTTCAAAATTTGCCCCTACCCAAAAGTTCGACCCAAATTGGGGGACATCAGAATTCGTTTTAGAGGTATGGTTCCTTCGGCAAAGTTTCTTATTTTTGATCCCTAGAATATGATTTTCACAGAGCAATGGGCGATTTTTTTGCCTCCCCACAAATCGACCCGGCCTAATATATATATATATATATTATATAGCTATATAGCCAATACTGGTCAAGAAAATCCATCTGCCATTAGTGCAAATTACAAATCCCGAAAATCCCGGGATTACTTGCCAAGAATCCCGGGATTTTCAAGACCTTAAAAAGTCCGGGATCCCGTCATCCCGGGATTAATATTCCCAATGTGTACTATGTATGTATACATAAAAAAATGTTGATTGAGATTAACGAAAGAACGTAAATCTATAAGAAGAGACAACACGTTATAATTGAAGCGAGTGTTAACATCAGGAGCGCGCCTTCTCTTTTGCCCAAATACATTTTCTGATTGTATGAAAAGAGAAGACACGCTCCTGATATTCACACTTGCTACAATTATAACGTGTTGTCTCTTCTTATAGATTCACGTTCTTTGGATTAACAAAATAAAAATTTGTATTACGAGGAAGCGTGGCAACCCTGATGGAAAATATTTTCTGACCAAAGTTCTCAGCATACCTTTCATTTGACATCCATTTTGCGATGTTTTAGATAAATTGTGTAGAATCGAAAATAACCTTACTAAAAATATTTTTGAATTAGGGATCTTTAAAATACCTCCCATTTGATACCCATATTATGATGCTTTAATTAATTTGTAACTAATTTCGCATAGGTGGCAACCTTATTCGCAGTGTACGAAAACAAATTATATTGTACGTTACTATTTCGTTTCGTTTATTACTTCAACAGTTCGGTACAATGCGAAAACAAAACGGCTGAGTTCACTTTGGCGATAGTACACTACAGTAGTTTTAGTTACAGACGAAACAACAAACGAAATGAATTGTGCAGAGAAAAATATATGTATGTATGTACATGTATGGAATAACTAAATACAAAACGAATGGCTGCAATGAATAAAAAAAGAAAAATGATTTTTAATTGAATTGGATATGAAAATTTACGGAAAAAAATATTTTTCACGTAATTGAAACGTTTGCATACATATAAAACGTAGCCTATGGTACAATTGTCACAAACGAAAAGCAAACGTTTCTCGTTGGGAAAAATGACAGTGAATCCTACAATATGTTTCTGACTATGTACAAAACTGTACAAAACCACAAATAATATGATGATCGATGAGCAAATGGGAATTGCTTTGTGCAGTTTATTTTCGTACCCTGCGTATACGAGCGTTCTCGGAGATATTGCCTATTCAGATAACCTTAAAATCCAAAACATTATCTGTGTACAAAATTTCATCAAATTCGGTTTCCGCGAACCCTATGGATATATATATATACATATATACAAGAATTTCTCGTTTAATGTAATAAGATATATTTTCAGTAAGTAATGGTATAGAAAAACAATGAACTATGGAAAAAAGCTAATATTTTATCCAACCAAAAACGTTTTTGTATAAAAGAGGAATTAATTGTACCACCAGGCTCGAAGCATATAACTTACCAGCATGCTGGTACAATATTTATTTCTTTACAAATGACGTCGAGGAAAGATCGAAATGATTAGAGCCGAAATTTTATAATTTGTCTACCATTTTATTGAACATTGTTTTTTTTTTTCAATTCACAAATGCAATATTGTGAACTTAATATTCCACAAACGCGGCTTTGACTCATATAGTGCAAGAAATTTCCGCCAAAATATTTTTTACTTAGAAAATTGAGCTAATTTCTCCACTCACGACACCAGCATGCTGGTACAATCATAAAATTTTCAAATAGATTTTGAAGTCGCACCAGCAGCTGATACAATCACACCACAAGAACATACACGGTCAATCGACTTGATGGGCCATTTACCAAGTTAAGCATATTAAGGGCTAGTTTTTCAGTTCACGGCCGTGGTTTAAACTAATTTTAAACGCCCGATCTGGCTGGTTTAAACTAAGATCAGCCAATCAAATGTCAGCCAGCTGTTCAATTTAAACTCAGTTTACTTAATTTGAGTTTAAACTTGAGGTAAACTTATCTATTTTAAACTGTAGTTAAATCGTTAATAGATAAGTTAAAAAACAGCCTTAAACTTTTACAGTTGTATGTATAAAAATGTAAGGAACATACAATACATATATGTATACATATATGTCTATCAGTCTTTCTTAGTTTAAAAATTCATCTCTTACATAAATGCAAAAAAATTAGATCAAATTAAGCATATATGTACAACTTTTTCATGCCAAGTATGAATAAATTCTCCAAAGGGCTAAAAAAAGGGCAGGGTCATATTAAATTTATGTGGCCAAAAAAAGTATGTGGTAGCTAAATCTAGCCACCAAAGGGCTAAAACGGCAACACTGATCTGCATGTGTGCATACAATCCTTTACTCGAAATTCTTAGTTGATGCAATTTTTATCCATACATTATTTCTGATCAAACAATCCGTTTGCCTGTCTAATCTACTTGCCTCATTTGCCTCGCATATTTACTCGCCTCGCTCGTCTGCTGCTGCAAACAGAGTGTCCAGATTTGCGATTTCGCGCCAATTAGGCGATTTTTTTTTTTGATTTTTGCGCGTAAATGTTTAGGAAATCGCCAGTGGCGATTTTTGGCGATTTTTTCCCTTCAAATACATTTTTTCCAATCATAAAAATATACAAAATATAGTTTTCCACGATAATTTTACAGAATAGGCTAATGAACTGCGTGATAAGCTTGACTTAAGAAGCATATTAAAAGACTGTCAAACATGTTTAATTACCCTAATCGAAGAACTTTTAAAACGATTACCTAGGCAATTAAATACATTTAAAAAAGCTTTGATTTCGTCACCAAAAAAGTGTGTGAATCCAAAGAACGTAAATCTATAAGAAGAGACAACACGTTATAATTGTAACGAGTGGGAAGATCAGGAACGTGCCTTCTCTTTTACCCAAATACGTTTTGTGGTTGGATGAAAAGAGAAGGCACGCTCCTGATGTTCACGTTCGCTATAATTATAACGTGTTGTCTCCTCTTATAGATTTACGTTCTTTGGTGAATCACAAGAGGGCGATTTTCAGGGACCTGCCCATTCACTATTCGACATTGAAGGAAAGGAAATCATCAGAAACTGAATATTTAAATCAGGGACCAAAAATAACTGTTATCTCGAATTTACAAGTTGAACACCTTGCCTGAATTCTGAAATTTAACGAAAACGTTGTTGTTGTGTTGATAAGAGTTATTTCCCAACGTTTATTTTTTATGTTGCTCGATAACGGTTATTGCCCAACGTTTATTTTTTACGTTGCTTGATAACAGTTATTGCCCGACGTTTATTTTTATGTTATCTGATAATAGTTATTTCACTCTCTCACTTTTATTTCATCATCTTTATCTTATACTCCATCTCCATCTTCATCAATATCCTAATCTTACAACGTTTATCAGACAACGTAAAAAATAAACGTTGTAAAATAACTCTTATCCAGCAACGTAAAAAAAAACGTTGGGAAATAACTCTTATCGGCAACGGAAAAAATAATTCTCCTGCATAACAGTTATCAGGCAACGTATAAAACAAACGTTGGGTTATAACTCTTATCGATGAAATAAAAAATATTTCTCATCTAATAACTGTTATGGGCCAACGTTTTTGCTATAAAACTTATAACTGTTATGTCCCTGTTTTAAATCTTTTAACTTTCCCATGGTATAACTTTTCTCAGAACCATTCCATCCGACTCTGAAGGATTTTGGATAATTGCTTACGGAGTGAAAACCGCAGCAGGCAATAAAATGTTTGGAAATATAAGTAAATTCATATTATTATCTCTGCCGCACTTACATGCTTTGTTGAGCGCGTTTTTCCGTAATGAATTCAACAAAAACTAAGATTCGAAATAGGATGAGGTTGGAAAGCCTTAATTCAATAGTTCGAATAAAGTGTTATATGAAGGCTAACAGTTTCTGCTGCAAAACGTTTCCAATATCAAATAGTATGTTATCAAGGTTGAAAAGCTCAATATATGACAACAACAGAATTGTAAATGTTTCAGACAATATAGGCGATTTTGAAGAAATTGTGGAAATATCTGATCTCGCCTTATTATAGGTTTTCATTTTATTTTTTGCGCCGAGCTCTTAAATGCGGATTGTGCGATTTCAGATTAATCAATTAATATGAATAATAAATTTAATAATTGCGCAGTCCTATTGCAAAATGTGTTGAAACAAATATTTTTAAAAAGTATGCGTATTTTTAAAGAAAATTGTTTGTACATCACTATAATATAAGTGATTTGTGTTATTTATTATTACCCTCTAAAGGTATTATATTCGTTTTTGGTTTTAAAAGTTATTTTATATTTTTTTAGTTATATTATGACAAGATCTCGTTTTAAAAATGAAAGATTTGTTAAATTGATTTCATGAATTTAAAAAAATTGGCAATTTTTTTGAGAAATTGCTTTTTTTTTAACAATCTGGATACACTGGCTGCAAATGAGTGCCTCGCTCGCAACAACGCCCTCGCGAGGGCAGAGCAAATGAGGCCCTCGTTTGCTTGCCGATCCACTCTTGCGCTGCCCACGTTTGCTTACTCGCTCGCTGGCTGCTCAGCGCGCGCGCTCGTAGTTAACGAGTGCTCGTTTGAAAACAGCCTCGCCTGTTGCTCGTGAGTTACGCAAGCTCAGAGCAAACTAACTAGCGAGCGAGTGGCTAAAATGAGGCAAATCCGAACCCTGGTTATACATCATCAGTTCTATAAATCCTCTTTTCAAAACATTTTTTGTTTGTTTAAAGTCGGATGAAAATTAGTCAAGATGTTAATAGATAAGTGCATGAAGTACGAACATAACGGTTGTTTTTAAATTAAATAAAAATGTAGGGTTCAGGAACTATACGGAACCTATTTTTATGTTGTACTCGACCATAGCTACAACCTGCACTAGGTTTTGTTTCGCGTGTATTTCAGGGCTTTTTTTTGTAGCGCCGTGTAATTTATCAAGTCAGTATGCAAGTACA
>NW_023459342.1:52658-54336 GCF_013731165.1 Rhagoletis pomonella | reverse complement strand
TGTACTTGCATACTGACTTGATAAATTACACGGCGCTACAAAAAAAAAGTCTTGAAATACACCCGAAACAAAACCTATTGTAGGTTGTAGCTGTGGTCGAGTACAACATAAAAATAGGTTCCTTATTGTTCCTGAACCCTCCATTTTTATTTTATTTAAAAACAACCGTTATGTTCGTACTTGATGCACTTATCTATTAAAGCTTGACTAATTTTCATCCGACTTTAAAAAAACAAAACATGTTTTGAAAAGAGGATTTATAGAACTGATGATGTATAACAATACATATATTGCTGGACTTAGCTTGTGGCGAATTTTCATCGATTAAACCTTAAGAAGCCCATATTTTTCTTAATTTTTTCAACTAAGATCATCGCTAATTTAAAAAATTTCTATGAAAGTTGCCAAATATGTAGTATTTACCTAAAATAACATCTATTTTCGAATAAACTGATACCTCACTTAATGAAATTGAATAAAAATTGTCGAAGTTAAGCAATTTAAGCAAAAATACGACCTTGAATTTATACATATGTGTGTATTAGGAATGTTAATCCCGGGATCCCGGCCTTTTTAAGGACCCAAAAATCCCGGGTTTCTTGGCAAATAATCCCGGGATTTGCAATTCGCACTGATGGCAATAATAGAAACTCCTTTTCTTGACCAGTATTGGCTATATTTTTTTTTATGTAATAATTAATATTTTTTTATAAATGTCTAGCTCATTATACATATCACCTCGCGCGATAGTAAATTGTAAACGCAAATATCAATATATTCGCGAAACCATGGGCCAAATATAGTAAAATTGCGTTGTTAGGTTTTCATTCTGATTCTAATTTAAAAATGGTAACAGGTCTAAATAACACAAGATATTTCAACACATACCAACTCAACACATTAACTCAACATATGACTTTTCTACAAAAATTATTTCAACACATGATTTTTCAACACGAACAATTTCGCTTCACTTTATTTTTATTATATTCAACACAAAATTTTTGTTGCACAGCTATTTATTCTTACAATTTCAAGTAACAAGGTGTATTTAATAAGGTGGTGTTAGCCATATTTAAGTAAAAAATTAAACTAATAAATTATATGCACAATGACAGTATGAATTACAACAAACACATCATTTTGAAGTAATGTTCTCCACGGCGAAAAATTCAGATATGACCGTAACACCACCTTCTTAAAATCGCCTTGTCAATTAATATTAACGATTGTCATCCACGCGATCAATTTAACTTTACACATTACACATTATACAATAAATAGCATAATTCGTGATATCAACTTTAACAATAACCGGTGCTACAAAAAAAAAGGTCTTGAAATACAAATGGTCGACCATAGCTACAACCTATACTATGTTTTGTTTAAGGCGCGGCCGAAGGCGGCCTGCGCAGAAAGGTGTTCTCTGTAAAAGGTGTTCAGCCCCTTTTCCTCGCAAAACAGAAAGAGAATTATACGTTGTGAGGTTTATAATCCCTAAGCGCGGCCGAAGGCCGCTTACGCAGAAAGGTGTTCTCTGCAAAAGGTGTTCAGCCCCTTTTCCTCGCAAAACAGAAAGGGAATTCTACCTTGTGAGGGTTATAATCCCTAAGAGCGGCCGAAGGCCGCCCACGCAGAAAGGTGTTCTCTGGAAAAGGTGTTCAGCCCCTTTTCTTCG